>NW_009603438.1:10849-46154 GCF_000690535.1 Cariama cristata
TTTTTTTTTTTTTTTTTTTTTTTTTACCTAAAGTGTCAAGAGATTTGAACAGTGAAATACAATGACATAGATCACTAGAATATAGAGATTGAATAAATTGTCCATCTGAAATAGGAAGCTTTGAAACTCCCTCAAGATTTATGGTCAGGCAGACTCCATTGTTTCTGAAATAAGGCTTCAAAACTAACAATTAACTGCAAGCATATGGATTTCTTGTGCTGCCATTTTGAATGATGCTTAACTCAAACAGATTAGTCAATCTCTGAAAACTGAGATGGGCAGATCTTCAGCTATCTTAATTTTTTTTTTGTCAGATGGGGATCTATACAATTTTATATCTCTATATGAATAAAAGAGAGGTCAGCGTTCTGATAATTTTATAAATCTATCAATTACAATTCCCAGTGAAATCAACTGGATTTCCACACAAAAATGTGAAGAGAAAGTGGATTTATACATCTCAGCAACATGTTCCAAATCCATAATCTCATAATGATTCTTTTGTTAGTTTTCAAAATATGTTTATGTTTGCAGCAAAACTACTGAGAACAGAAATAGGACCATGCAGTGAAAAGAGGGGAAAAAATGTGTGCCTGCAATGAATAATGATACTGTAGTTGCGAGACAGTACTGTTAAATAGCATTTCTAGTGATAGAATCACCATGAATTTTAGGATCTTGTGATATTACTTCTTTGAGATTGTTCTAGGAGGAAATTGTGAAATCTTCTGTATGTTTTTGTGGCAAAATCCAAACAGTTCAGTCTTCAGTCAGAGGACCTACTTCATGCTTCCAATGATATCCTCTCCCTGGAAGTGTTCAAGGCCAGGTTGGATAAGCCTTTGATCAACCTGGTCTAGTGGAAGCTGTCCCTGCCTATGGCAGGGAGGTTGGAACAGATGACCTTTAAGGTCTCTCCCAGCTCAAACCATTCTATGATTTGGTGATTCTATGAAGAGAGAAATTTGGCTAATTGTTGCATTACCTGAAGTTTCACTCATCTACTTGCGAACTGTAATAGATTGGTTGGCAAACTAAAAGTCTAATGAATATTTCCAAATCTGTATCTTTAGTTGATTTATTTACATTGTGTAGATCAAAAGTGCCAACCTTCACATATGTAAGACAGCTGCTTCCTGAATTAGAGTGGATGTTAAATGCTGAGGCCAGCACAATTCCATGTCACCTCTCTCTCAGAAGAGCAATGATGGGCCTGAGTTTAGCATCTCCACAAAGAATGCAAAATGTCCGGCAAAGCAGGACCTCGTTTCCACACAGCTGAAGGCAAGCCTTGGCTGCCTTTGCGTGTTAAGTATCTGTATGTAGGATCTACAAAAGAACCAAACATCTCTTGTTGTCAGTGAGATCTAGGTGACACAGTGATGTCTGGAGAAAGATTTGTCTCGCTATAAAGCTTTGTTATGCATGACCATCTTGCAGTCATGCTTGACCAACCTGGTAAGTTTCTACGATGATGTAACTGGCTTGGTAGACAAAGGAAGAACAGTGGATATTGTCTGCCTGGACTTCAGTAAGGCGTTTGACACTGTCTCCTGTAAGGTCCTTATAAAGAAGCTGTTGATGTGTAGGCTGGATTAGCAGACAGTGAGGTGGATTGAAAACTGGCTGAGCAGTTGGACTTAGATGGTGATGATCAACTGCACAAAATCTGGTTGGAGGCCAGTAACTAGTGATGCACCCCAGTGGTCAGTACTGGGTCTAATCCCATTTAACATTTTCATTAATGATCTGGATGATTGGACAGAGACTACTGTCAGCAAGTCTGCTGATGACACAAAACTGGGAGAAGTAGCTCATACACCAGAGGATTGTGCTGCCATCCAGAGAGATCTCAACAGGCTGGAGAAATGATCTGACAGGATCCTTATGAGGTTCAACAAGGGGAAGTGCAATGTCCTGCAACTGGGGAGGAGCAACACCATCTGGAAAGCAGCTGGGCAGAAAAGGACCAAGGAACCGTGGTAGACACCAAGTAGAACATGAACCAGCAACGTGCCGTTGTGGCAAAGAAGGCTAATGGTATCCCAGCCTGTATCAAGAGGGGTGTTGCCAGCAGGTCTGAGGGAAGAGATCCTTCCCCTCTACTTAGTCAGCACTGGTGAAGCCACTCCCAGCATACTGTGTCCAGTTCTGAGCTCCTCAGTACAAGAGATACATGGACATACGAAGTCCAACAAAGGGCCACAAAGATGATAAAAGGACTGGAGCTTTTATCCTGTGAGGAAAGGCTGACCGAGCTGAGATTGTTTAGCTTGGAGAAGTGTAGGCTCAGGGGGATCTTATCAATGTGTATAACGTATGTAATGGAGCCACATTACTTGCAGTGGTGCCCAGTGACAGGGCAAGAGGCAATGGGCACAAAGTGAAACACAGGAGGTTCTTTGTGGACATAAGGTAGGACTTTTTACTATGAGGGTGACCAAGCACTGGCACAAGTTGCCCAGGGAGGTGCTGGAGTCTCCATCCTTGGAGAAATTCAAAAACCATCTGGACGTGGCCCTGGGCAACTGACTCTAGGTAGCCCTGCTTGAGCAGAAGAGTTGCACTAGATTTCTTCTAGAGGTCCCTTCCAACCTCAACCATCCATTGATTCTGTGAAAGCAGAAGCCTTAGATGACAGTCTGGTTTCTAAGCTCTGGTCTCTGTTTTGACACATCTCAATTGTCTATACTAGGAGCTTGGACACCTACATGTAGATGCCTAAATACAGGTATGTTCTTGAACTGTGTGAAACCCAGATTATCTTGTTTTAGCATAAAGAGTAGCACAAGTATCTAATTTATTTTTTAAGGGATGTTACTTGAGCCGATTAGCTTTTCTCTAGCTCTTATGTGATTTTCTTCTATTTGTTGAAATTGTTCCAGTTCTTTCTAACAAATGGAGTAGAAATTTGTGTTTACATTTGTAATCTCCATGTAATCGCAGGAAATTATTCCTGAGAAAGACTTCCTAACTGTTTGATACTTGTCTATCTGTAAAACGTACAGCTCCTTCTCTAAGATCTGTGGTCACAGTACTCAGTTCTAACTAGTTTCTGTGCCTGACTGCTCAGGCCTATGTAAGACAAGGTCATGCCATTTTTTATACTGTGCATTACTCCAAATATTAGCCTTGTTTTATTTTTGTGTTGATTTTTAATTCTCTACCTTCCTGCTAAAAAATTATTTCAAAATCTTAGCTTTCATTAAAAAAAAGTTCTAATCTAGATGATGCAGAAATAAGTTGAAAAATAAAGTCCTTAAAGATTTAATACTAAGGAACAAATAACAAGAGTAAAAAATAATTCTTCAAAGTGCAATATTTTTAAAATGTTTTCATGACATGACTTTTGCTGGGGTCTGATTAATGCCTCAGAGTGCTTGGAATTGACTGTGTTAGCTCTGTGGCTTTACAGGGCTTTAGTCACAAAAAGATGTGAATAAAATAATGTCTGAGCACAAATGTTAAATGGTAGAAGGCAAGAGAATGTGTTACTTCTGAGGCAGTGGCACTTCCCAAGGCCCTTCCTAGGATGCAGCTAGGTTAAGTAGAAGTTCTGCAGACAGAAGTTGCCCCCCAGGAAGAGGCAAATAAATGTTAGTTGTCCTTGCAATTTGTTAAGTGTTATACAATCATTCACCACCATCAGAAACACATGAGATATTTTGTGCATTATTGCATGTATTCAAGAGATGCTGGAGAGATAGATTATAACTTTCCCTGACATTTTTTTTTTTTCAGTCTCATTTATTTTTTTCATACACAACTGGAGTCCTGATACCTTTGAAATGAGTCAGATGGTGATTTTACATCCTACTCGCCTGGATATTTACTATGTGTTAGTGTGTAAGATTTTTGATAAAGGAAGCTCATCATGTTCTATTCTGCTATGATGGCTTGCAGATTTGGTGGCTTCTTCATCAGCTCATACTGCACACATCTCCTTTTTCTTTAATGGAGAGAGTGGAAATTAACTGATTTGAAATGCAGGGTAGAATATGACACTACTGGAAATATTTTCATGAAGAAATAAAAGTTGTGGTACTTTTAGGACCATGCATTTACCTCCTTTCAAACAAAATTGCGGCTGCAGTAACTGACTCGGTTCCCCAAAACTCTGGCCAAAAAAGTATGTCTACCTCTGTTCAGGTCTGAGTGCACTATTCTACCAGAGGCCAAAGCCAAAAACCTGTCATGAATCATTCATCTGCAGAATAGAGGTCCAAAATATGGGAGAATAACAGTTGTAAAAAAACATAATGTCATTAGAGCAATCTGTGTGTAAGGAGAGTAATTCTTGATTCGCTTACTTTCCAGCTGGTTTAGCTGCTTTAAAGCAAGTACCTGTTTCTTGAGATGACCTTGCTTCACTAATATCTGTGGTCTGTAACAAGCTACAGTATTATAAGTGTAAGTATGGCTTTCTGTTTTGATTTTATCACATTAAAGAAGTAATTCAGTGCCCACTTAAGATCTGGTAGGCTTGACAGGCTTCAGGATGGTTCAAACTGAAAGGCTTGTCACATTAGAAATATTTAAGGTAAACCTGGCCAAGTCTGAGCAAATTTACAACCAGCCTTGCAAAAACATAAACTTAACAAGCTGGAGAAGAAGAAAAAAACTTTCTGAGCTGCATAAACTTAATTGTTGTTTGTAGCTGTAACAGATTAGAAAATAATACTTGAACTAACAGGCACTATTTTAACTGAGACTGTCTCTTTAATAATTAACTCTTACAGATAGAAAAAGGCATTCCAAAGCTGAAACCCTTCTTTCTTGTAGTCAAGTCTGCTTTCATTATTTTTCCCTTGATGTTGGATTATAGAGCAAAGTTAAAAAATAAGAGAACCTCAAGCGAGATTTTTAAACCCAGAGATAGGCAACAAGCTTAAGCACCCTGATTTCTGAAATACGGAGCCTCTGGCGACTTTCATTTACTTTAAAGGGAGCTGCCAGGGGCTCAGCACCTGAAAATAAGGTCAGTTACTGAGGCACTTCACTAAAGATTGATGATCCAGAGAGAGGAGATCCATAACCACAGCACAGCACGACTGTGCCCCTTTGGGAGGAGAGAAGATTCTGAATAGAGAAACAGAGGCATATCCTTACTGTTACTAAGCAATAAGTGCAGTATTTTCATAAGTAGGCCTGCCAACAAACATATTTTTCCCTCAGGAATTGATTTATGAACTTTCTGGACTCTTTGCTACACAAGCTTTGCTTGCAGTCAGAGACAAGATTTGGGTATATGTGAAAAGCTAATATTTTGGGAAGTGGAAGACCCTCGGGACAAATGTAAAAAGCAAGACTCTGCTAGAAAAATTGATATAGTAAAAGCAAGTGATTGAGAAGTTTTTGATTTAAGATCTCTCTTGTTTGTTTCGATAGTTTTCAGTCTATGACTGTGTTGTGTTGCTCTTGGACTGAGTGCTCTCCAAGGTAATGAGCAAGAGCTTCTAGACAGTCCCAAGGGGGTTTTACAGGAGTTGCAGAGCAGAGGGCTGTAGGAGCCATTCCCTTATATAAATTAGACTTGCTCCAGGGTTAATCATGGTGGGAACTTTGTGAAAATGTTGTATGGAGGAAAGCAATGCAGGATTAGTACTGTGACTTTCCTGCTTCTCCCAGTGAACAGTTCCTAAAGACCTTTTTTGTCCTTTTGATAATTCTGAATTACCAAATTCATAGCAATTTCAGAACTGATTACATAAACAGCTTGATAATTATAAATTATCAAAATTCTCTATATTGATCCTTGCACTGATATAATAGAATGGTGTATAGTAAGACAATATGTGATGTGATAACTCACACTTGTACTGCTATTCACTCATCTTAACTGAGAGTAGCATGACTGGATTTACAAAAGAAAGAAAGAAAGAAAGAAAGAAAGAAAGAAAGAAAGAAAGAAAGAGAAAGAAAGAAAGAAAGAAAGAAAGAAAGAAAGAAAGAAAGAAAGAAAGAAAGAGAAAGAAAGAACGAAAGAAAGAAAGAAAAGAAAGAAAGGAAGGAAGAAAGAAAGAAAGAAAGAATCAGTCCATCCAGTGGTATATCCTGTAGAAGTGACACAATGGGACAAGATCCCTGTCTGAAGTCAAGTTAACCAGTACAGAAATTAGGGCAGTAATTGTGACTTTTTCTAAGCTGGGTAAAATACCTGGGTTATGACTACAGGGAGGGAAGAACCAGAAGGAGTAGGAGAATCTGTGGATTTAATTAACGTGCTGTCCGAGCATAATGACAGAAGGTGCTCAGGGTATAAACAAACAATAGAGAGCTGAAAACTAGAGAAGCTAGTCAAATATGTTTGTTCAGCTGACCTACATCAGGACAAACTGTGGCCTCTGAGTGTTCCCCAGGTGCTAAATAAGGCAACATTATTGCTGTTAGTGCTTGTCAACACATCCTTGCTGCCTGTAGGGCAAGAAGGCTTCTTCCTTGCAAAGTAAATACATGCACCATATGCAACTAAGTCTTTTGTTATATTCTGTCAGATTACCTATGCCAAGCACAGCACTAATGCAGAATAGGATCATTCATAGCTACGGTATGTAGTCCAACCTCGTTCTCAAAGCAGGGCTAACTTCAAAGTTAGGCCAGACTGCTGATGACCTTTCTTCAGTAGTTTTGGAAATTTCGAAGGATGATGATTCCACAGCCTTTCTGCAAAACCTGTTGCAATTCTGAACCACTCTTATTGTGAAACACTCTTATTTTTTGTTATGCCTATTTAGAATTCCTTTGCTTCTTCCCCAAAGCAAGTAGTACCTCAGAAACAGATCATTCCAAGTCCCAATCGGTATCTCTGATCTTCTCTTTGCATATAACAGGAATATACTTTTCCAACATATGGTTTGCAGTAGGACCACAAATTTTTGTAGCTTTCCAAATGCAGTCTGAACACGAATCTTCTATGTAATATCAATGCTAATAATCGTTTTATGAGCTGGTCATATTACTTTTAATGTTAAAATCTCAATGTTATCCTATTGAATCTGATTTTTTGGTTAATTTTGGGGGATTTTTTTAAACCACTGGTCCTTGAAAATAAGATATAGAAATGTGTAAAACTACAACCATACTAAACCAGTCTTTTGTCCTGTTCATTCAAATGACAGTGCTTTGATAGCAATTTTGTATAGCCGGTGTTGTTTGGAAGGCATGCAAGGAGTACTGGTATTGGTATTCTGTTACATTTATAGACAATCAACTACTAAGCATAGCTACAAAACATTTGTTATTTTCAAAATTGCTTCAACAAATATTAGTTTCTAAGTCTGCAGCCAAAAATGTAGTTATATGGATGTTTATGTCAACTATAGCACTTCAGGTTTTACTGACCTTGTACTCTTTGGGAAAAATTATCTTTCAGTGAAAGTTTAAGATCGATAAACATATCCACAAAAGATTTTACAGTATAAAAAAGTTCTTGTTGGGGTAATTTGAAATATGTTGTTAGCCATCTCTCCAAAGGCACATTTGTGTTAATTGTGACAAAGCACACATACAATAGTTACCTATTACATACAAAGTCAACAAAATAAATACATTGCTACCTTATGGTAGCACAAGCGACATGAGTCTTGATATAATACTATACTATACAGCAGAAATTACCAGAAAAATAGGCAATATCTTTCCTGTTAATAAACTTGTATCAAGTCAAATAAATTTCATTAATAATAAGAGTTTAACTGGAAAAATTTAGTTTCCTAAAATGTCACTGAAAATTACTGTCATTTCTTTTGAAAACATTGTGCTAAATCTCTTCATCCTAAGACTGAGGATGGTAGTTAATTGGTAATGTCTGAAAGGACATACTTATTGGAGATCTAGATATTCGTGGCAGGTTTGCATAAATAGCTAATGAACTAGTATCTTTGGTATTACATTTCAAACATGTTGGCATTCTGTCTGGGCAGAAGCGTAATCATGTTTATTATAGCCAACTAATGCCAGAATTTATCTATTTTTGTAAATATTTCCAAAAGTCACTTCATAAGCAGTGAAAGAGTTTCTTTCACAAAACACGTATTTAAAGTGTGTATATGTTACTGTAGGATAGCACGGCTGTCAGACCCGCATATATTCTGGAAATGCTTAGATGAAAAAAATGTACAAGACTGTTAAACCTGAAGGGACTAACTTTGCTTAGGATGTCCATGAACAATGCATTGCTAGCAACTGGGAGAGAATGTAATGCTGCTGTAATCACACGGATATGTTTGCCTCATCCTTAAACTCTTCCCTAAGCACCTGCCTTTAGCCCCAGTCAATCATTGATCTTTGCTCTGATGAGGTTCAACCATTCCTGTGTTCACTGGTAGAAAAGCAGTTATTAATTATCTCCATTCTTAACAACAACAAACTACAAATGTGATCCCAGACTTATGTGATGAAAGAACAATGGGTGTACACCTTTTTGCTATATGTAATCAAACCTTGGTATTTACTGGAAAGCAATCTCAAGTATTTAGCAACAGCTTCAAGTTTATTTACAGCACAAGGACAAACAAACAGAATCTCTTTTGATGAAAAAATATTCCTCTGCTAAGTCATTTTCTGCTTGTTTATTTTTGAACTTTCAGCTACATAAAATACAAAGCACAAGTGCTCAGTTGATGAAGATGTCAAACTGAAAACATAAAAGTTTATGTTTAAATGAATCTGAATCTGTGCTCTAGACATCAGCTGGAAATGGGTTTCAAATTGACAAACATAATGGCTGAATGTATGTGCACTGCTTTGAAATGGCCAACTTCAGATGGTCTCAACAACCTCTAAACTCTTAAAGACAATAGACCAGATAAAAACAGAGATTCCAAATTGTGCAGAGCTTTACACTGTAAGTTGTCATATAGCAATTTTAAAACCAATTCAGTGTTGAACAGTAAGCCAATGTAATTCCCTCAGAACTCAAGTTTCATACTGAGACCTCTTTGTGCATGTTAAATCACAGCATCTGTATTTTGTATGCTTAGGAAGAAATTGCATTTAGGGGAAATACTCAGAATGGCATGCAGCAATCCAATTCTATATGCTAAGATACTGAGACAACATATGGTAGCATATGCAGTAATGGCATTTTGTGAGCTGTAGCTTAGTAAACTAAATCTGGTCTTGAAGTTCCAAGGTCATATTCTTGACTCTGTTACTTATATAGTGTGTCACTTTAAAGTAGTATTTCCTGTTTGAAAAGTCTAACTCATTATTGTTGTTTTTCTGTACACTGTTGTCCTTCAGGAGAAAAAAAAAAAAAAAAAAGAGCAATAGAAGAATAAAAACCTACCAATATTTGCTAAACACAGTCCAAAGTCCATGCAGTGGGCGATTCTCAGCATCCTTATTTCTACTTAGTAGTGTGTTATTCCCTAAAAAGTCATCCCAATGTTTGATGAGGTTCTTTGTGTCTTGGATGCTAGATGAAGGAAAGGTTTAGGGAACTAGGTATATACAATTCCTTTCAAAAGAATTGTGTGTCACTTTATCTAAAGCAGTATTTCCTATTTGAAGAGTTCAACTCTTATTTTGATTGGTTTCTTTGTATATTTTTGCCCTCCAACTGTAAGAGAGAACATATTATCCATAATAAAAAGCTTGCATTTTCTTAAAATTAAATCAAATCTTAAAAAACTATTTATAGATCCTATTAAGGCTGCTACTTCTTGTGCTTTAGTAGAGGTTTTATATTTTAAACAATATAGACGTTCAGCTATAACTTAGATCCAAATTTTAAAATAGATGAAGTAGACTTAGAAAAATATTGGCTAATCCTAGCGTGCTGGTCGAAAAAAGACCAACTAAGAAAAATATGTAGAGTTGCATTACGAAATATGTTCCTTGATTGAGACAATCTCTGTAATTTACCATTATTTTGGTGCAATTCATTGTAGCTATATTTTGACATTTTTCTTTGGCTCCATTCAGGATGCTCAGCTTCAACTAACTAAAGGTGGAATACGCTGTTCTACTGACAAGCATCTCTGCCTCGGTTAGATAAGACTTTGTATTAAGGACACATCATACTGGTGAAATCGTAAATAAAAAAACTTCACTGCATTACTGCATTACTGAGTAAGCAGTTGATCTTTTTTTGCTTCCATTTCCCTCTTTCTGTTTGGACTAAACCTGCTAGATTAGGTTCCCCACCAAACTGTGAAGCCACCTTCAATTACTTTTTGGAGCAAAAGCACTACTTGAAATTTTTTGTTGTTCAGTAAAATGGATAGTACTTTTTGATCAAATTTCTTTTTGCTTGAATCTTAATGTATTTTTTCTAGTCTTCTTAAGCACTACTGAATGACAGTAGAAAAGCTGAAGCATCTGTCCTTTTAAAGTGCTTTAAGAACATTCAGTATGATGCTGGGCTCTTATATGCTACTTTTTTTTCAAGTTGTTAATAATAATTTAAGAACTTACATACCACACTTCAGAATGACTACAGCAATTCTCTTGTTGTGTTTCAGAAGACATATGCATGGTTTTAGATGACATATAGTGTGGCAAAGACACAGTATTCTTCAATGTTCTTTCTAGTCTTAGGTTCAAGTAACAATCAGAAGTAGCAAACATGCATACATGACATTTAGAGTCAATATTAGTTCCTTTTCTAATCAGTTAATATCAGTGAATTGTTTAGACCTTTTTTTAATCAGTTAATATCAGTGAATTGTTTAAACTCCTCCCTCAAGTTTTGCTCATTCTTCACTGAAAATATGGTCATTGATAGTTCTGTTTAAATATCCTTTGAGGAGTAAGTGAAAGTGAATGGTTTCATTTATTTCTTTAAATTACTCATATTATACTGGACTATAGATAATCAGTTTGGCATAAAGGAAGATTGAAATTTTCTAATCATATTGAAGTTTTCATGGCAGTTGTGGAGGAGAAGGGGGGGAAGGAGGACATTTTTGCATAAGGACCAGTTTATTTTAGCCATTTCCTTAAATGCCAGCTTTTAAATGAAACTAGAGTTGAACTTAAGAAATTAAAATGATCATGTTGTCTTTGTTTTAAGTTACCATGGTAAATAAACAGTCACTTGAGGATGGTAAAGTATTTGATAGAAGCACTTAAAAGCAGAGGATAAAAATATTATTTAAGTTAAAGTTTTATTGGCTATATTATGGTACTCTTAATGATGCCAGAAGACAATACTAGTCACAGAATTGAAATGACAGTGCACAGTCTAATGTTAGACAGCAGATCATTTAACATAAACGAAGGGAACAAACCCTTCCTGTTTTTAAAGGAGCTAATATACCTGAATAATTTTAATAGAGTTGATTAGATGGAAGGATATGATGAAAGAATCTATTTAGACAGCACATATAAGCAAAGGCAGACAGAGCATCTTTTTCTATGATGCCTATGACAATCAGACACTGCAAACTAAATACTTGGTGACAGCTTCAGCTGTGCGGACAAACCTCAGCTACTGGTTTGTGAGTTACCAATATGATCCTAAGTAGCTCAATGATTTGATATGCTGGAATTCCAGTAGCAGTGCTGACAGTATTGTAATACCATCATCCTCCTTGACCACAGGGCCGCATCTATCCAGGTAAACCAGAAGATACAGAAATGGTAGCTGTTGAGTTCTTTGATTGTTTTTTTTTCCATAAATGATCAGGAGAAATTACCTTTAATAATGGCAGTCAGTAACTCAGTAAGTAGAGTACTCCTGTTTAGGAAAAGATATTCAATTCCCAGCTGTACAGATGAGGAACACAAGCTTGAAACTTGATGTCCGGTTTCCTGGAGGAGTGCAGCAAAGGCAATATGTATAGGGTATCACCTGAGAAAGAACAAGGGGAGTTAGAAAGAGGAAGAGAGAGACAGACCTCAGAAAAGTTTAGAAGAAAATTTACGATAAACAGGAGGTATGACTAAACTAGAATCCTGTAGTATCTGGTGTAAGAGAGCACACATCACAGATGAGTAGATGAGCAGTAATCTGGGTCAGCACAAAATGAAAATAATGCATTTAAGAATTATCTGTTTCTTGTTGGCTCTTGGGGTACATAATTTAAATTTTGTAGCCAGTTTGATCAAAGGTAGTAGAAGAATCTGAAGAGTGTTGGTATTAGCTCCTTTTCAAAAGGCACCAACAAAGAATGAAGCTAATGTTAAACATGAGAGGTTTTCTAGTATCTCAGCTTTTGTGTGGTGCCTCACCACGTATTTTTATCATTTTCTTCTTAAATAATGTTATTGGTTACAGTGATTGGTGAGGACGTCAATCAGCAATTTCTTGAGGAAAAGGATTACAGTACTGGTTAAGTCAGCTTGTCCATACAAAGCAAAGTCTTGATGTCTTTTATGAAAAGAAGTAACATGTCCTTGTTGATATTTTCTGTATGTGTGGGTTCTGCTCTCCAGTTGCTGATCTGAAGGTCTAGCAATGCACAGACCTCAGTGAACTAACCCACTTGAAATAGAGTGTTGGTGGTCTGCCCCTGGAATATGTCTTTCATCTGATGGACCAATTTCTTTTGCTTGAATCAAAGTCCTTTAATCAGTCTTGACATCTAGAGTAGGTTTATTTTGAAAAAGAAAAAAAAAAAAAAAACAACAAACCAAACCAAATGTTGCTTTGCTCTATTCCTATTAATTCAATGCAAAACCTCACATCCTTTTCGTTATGAACACAGTTAAACTAACAATGAACTTTTTAAACTTCTCACCTGAGTTTCCTATTTACTATTAAAATCCATGTAGTTCATTAAAGCCTATGGGTTCCATCAAATTTCAGGCTCTGCTAAGCATGTCTTGTGAAGGACACTAAACATGTTTAGACAGACAGAGTTTAAATAATAGTCACAAAACCTAAAATATTAAGGAGCATAAGGAATACAGAGAGATGGTGAGATCAACTACATGCCCTTCCAAATTTTTTTTTGTAGTGTCTTTGGTGGCCAATGTTACCTCAAGACATTGATTCTACCACAGGTAACTGTTTATGGCAAAGAGTTATGCTATGTTAATGGAGTTGCAGAGACTTATGATCATTCTGTCACTGAATGAATATCTGGCATCCCTGTCTCTGTCACCCTTCTTGGTAAAACAATACTGTGCAACGTCAGAATTCTGATCCAAGGACAAGAATATTTTTAATTCATTTTGTTCTTGTTCTTTACATCTGAGTATGACAGCAGAAATGAATGGCAGTAACATACTTAAGTATTGACAAATAAGCCTTGAAATACCATGTGAAATTGGTACACATTTTAGCTTCTCTGATGGCCTGGATAAACAGGTGTAAAAATAGCCTCGTTAAGCAAGTTTTACTCTCAGCTATTTACTGGATATTAAATCTTTTCATGTCTATATTCATAATAGATTATACCTCTTTTCTGCTGCTCTTAAAAATAATTCCCATGAGATCAAAGGGATTACTTAAAGGCACATTAGGAATTCTTGTGATGGCCAGTAAAATAATTATTTTGTCATTCCCCCATCCCTACATTTCAGGCTGCAGTTACTCATTTGTGCATTAATCAATATGAAAATTCTGAGAGTTGAAAACTTAAAGAGAATTGAAGAAGATGTAGAAGACATTCAACTGACACATAGTAAAAAATTATCTCTGTCTTTCCAGCTTTGTTTGCAAAGACAAACATTAAAGCCTGCTCTGGGATTTGTACGTATTTTATACTCAGAGACTACTCTGTGGTAGGGGTCTATCTGCATAATGGAAGGAGTGAAGTGTTGGGACAACAACAGAGATCCTGTTTCACCACTTAGGGCAAAGACAGTACAAGAGTGGGATGGAGCTAAGTGAATACACCAGAACTGTAGACAGGAAAGCAAGTGCCATGCAGACGTTAGCATTATAACTGACATCTTTTCCAATTTCTTTGAAACATTCTGATAAACATCAAAGCTAGAAAGTGTTACTTAGCTAAAAATGCTAACACAGTTTTTATTGGCACAATTGTTAAGGACTTAAGAACGAAAAAAACCCCAACTTTTTCCTGTGATCATCACTATTACTTTTATATTTTTAAATACTGCCTGACATCTTTTGCTCCTATGTCTTTTACCTGCTGTCCTCACCTCGCAATGGTCATAAATCACAAGGCTCTCCCTTTTTGTTTTGTGAAAATCTTATTAATGAGAATCAATGAGAAAGGATTCTGTGAATACTGGAAGCTGAATATTCTGTTTAAATTTCTACCTTGCTTGCAAGGTCTTATTTTTCTTTTCCTTCCAACCATTTCCCTTACCACTAATAAAGTTACTGAGAGTTTTATGATTAAAGTAGATTAGTTATAGTAGCTGTAAATTCTTTGAAAATGCATAAGGAAGAACTGACTAGATTTAAAGTTGATGGTTATTATTTTTTGTTGTGCCTATGCTACTTTCATCCTGTGATAATCTGCAGAGTGACTATACTACTAAATAATAATATTTACTAAATAATATTATTTTCCCTGGCATTACAAAACGGTTTTCCGGGGAAATTAGTTTTGTCCTTTGGTTTACTATCAGCACACAGGTATCAGGTACTGCTGATACATTCTCTCTCATTCTTTCTGTCTTCTTTTCTCCCTCTTTCTTTCTATAACAGTCATATCCTATCATAGGAAGGGTATTGTTGTCCACAGCATTTCTTTCAGATCCAGATTTAGGAATGGACAAGGAGCAGTATGTAAAAGATTGCAAAGGAAGGGGATTTTGTGTATGTCAAGCAGATTTTTAATGGAAACTGTATCAGATTCATTTGTCTATCTGGCAGTTTGTAAGACACTGTCCTTCCATTTCAGCGTTAGATTGGAATAGCCATTGTATCCAATTGCCAAATCTTGCTTCGGTCCACACACTGTCTTGAGTTTTGTGCTTTCTTTCAGCCTAAGCATACAAGTTCTTCAGCAATTTATATGAAACAGAAAAATGTGGTTTATAGCATGTTTCCCTGTGTTGGGGCCCCAACAGTCAAGGATTCTCAAGTTAGATGTAAATGAAGCTCTGTTTTACAATAGAAAAAGCTGCAGTTCTGAGATACTGTATTTAGAAAATAGTCCTGTTCTTTGTAAACCTGTGAGCCACAGCACTCTATTAATGCCAAGTACTATGAGATAATCCACTGGTGGCAAATGAAAGATTTCAGTTTGTTGAAATTGCAAGGCTTTTAGTAAATTAGCATTGAAAAGTTATTTTTTGCCTCTCAAAATTTTGTGAATCTCTAAGCTTTAAATTAAAATATTTGTGGCAACAATGACTTACCCTTATCATTCATTACCACCAGAGTTTTGGTGCGATTGGATTCAGTAAGAGCAGATTCAAAAACTTAGGGTTTTTGTCCAGAGTGCCCAAGTAGAAGAGCCTAATTCACTTCCCTCCTGTATGTAATTGTGAATCAGGGAAAATTCCAAAAGTTTGTGCATTTACCTTTGGGTAGGAAGTAGTATGAGAAAGTAAGTCTGAAAAGCAGATATTTTTGCCAAGATTTGTATCTCTGCTCTGGGAGATAGATGACAAAAACTTCAGCTATATAGTTTGATCAACAGAATTGCACCAGTCCTAGAACTGTATACATCCAAAGTTCTTATAATCCACTGGTTGCAGTGTTCATTGTTCCTGTGTGCACATGCTTGGAGGTGTTTATGTGTTACAGATGTCTCTTTACTCACTTATGTATGTGATGTATTTGGTGGAACCACTGTATTCTGTAAGCATGATTTACCTTTCTATGAAGTAGCAGCTTTTCTTTGTTGATTTAACACTGCTCATAAAAAAGGTTAAGCAGAAGTAAAATACAAATTAATTTACTTATTTGCAATACTAATTTCCTCCACAAGCTTAGAAAATCACAAGGCTGTAATATTATATATATATCAGCAAATATATTAGTGGCATGACCTGGCTTTCAAGCAGTAGTAAAACCTATTGTAAACAAGAGTTCAAAGCTTATCCTTAAGCTGGGGCATATTTTGTATTACTGGGGCATATACATTCAGTGACTGTTTTCCTTGGTGAGTGATGAAAATAATGGTACTGCCAAGCAGGTTACAGGAGTGAAGCCAGTAAGTTAAAAATATTAATGTAGAGATCTATTGAATCAGACTTGTTTCCTGTTACCCAGATTTCTCAATATATAGGGAAACTCTGTGGGAGAAGGCTGTGGAAGTCCAAGCTGTATCTTATTTCTTTCAAATTTTAGAAAAAGCTGTACTGTTTTAGTTAGTCTATCATTATTCGCTAGAACTTTTACATAGAAGGACTAACCAATTTCTATCTTGACCCTTGCAGTAGATTTTAAATATGATAAAATTGCTCCACTATGTGTTTTTAGAAGATGAATTGCTGTATTTTTTCCAGCAAATCTTTTTCTTAATATTTTTTCACATATTGACTCTCCCTGTTCTGTTTCTGGTACAGCTTAATAGTTTGTTTCATTATTGATATTAAGAAATATATTTGATTGAGGTAATAAGGATCTGAAACATGGTAGTATGACTGTCACACAAAATCATATTTAAATGCTTCAAAAATAATTGTTAAAGTACTATGAAAAATGCATTGAAAAATTTTTTGTCTCATTTTTCAGTCAGGTGTAGCTGCACAGACGGTACAAGGTTAGTCTGATTTGTTAGGGTATTTAATGTGACGTTTAAGTTATTGGCATACATTTTATGTAATTTTATAATGTGTTTATGAACCTTTGGATTGATTGTTTGGGTCATTTTGATGGCTAATGAATCCAGAGTATGGAGTGTGTGTTATCTTTCGTATTAGCAAACAATAACCATATGCCATTTGAACATAAATTCATGCAAATTACATCACAACACACAAATCTGCTTTGTCATTACTGATGCAGGTCTGTGAAGCCCAACAGTACAGCAAATACTAATATTTTGCCTTTAAGTGTTCAAAAACATAAAATAAACAAGGCATGGCTATTAATTGTCTTTGACCTACATTATCTGAAAAGGAACTATTAAGAAGGCATTTCTATCTTCCTTTCATGCCTCATTTTCTCATACCATCTAATGAAGAGCTTCACTTAAACTATAATATGCTACTGTCTTGAAAGTACATTTTTATGGCACTAAAAAGCTATAGTTGTGCATTATGGGCTTTTCATTGCTGTTTTTATTGCTGTTTTGCATTGTATAGAATAATAAAATTTTCTAGTGCAGGATTTACTTGTTTAATTAATTTTTACTTTTAAATTACATTTTGTCCACTTTGAAAGCAACCTAGAATCCAAATTTTTGCTAGAATTTGCAGAATATAATCTGAAGGACTCAAGCTTTTGATGTAACATTGGACCTTCATCTAGAAGAAAATTGATACAAAATGAAAGATGAGAGATATTTCAAATTACAAATGAAATATCTTTCCTCTATTTTTTTCCTCTTCAGAGCACAGATATTGTGTTCTCATGTAACATATCAGTAGGTCTTCTATGTAAGGTAAAAAAAACCCAAAAAACTGGACTGTTTGGTTACAAAGGAGAATCTCTGGGCAGCTCAGCAAAGCTTGAATTCTGAGCCTTGGGATTTTCTGGCACTTACCTCTTGTTGGCATTATAAAATCTCTGTCTGTGCACCTTCCTGAGAGGACGAGGAATAAATCTTCAGTATTTCTGAGCTTTGCCTGGAGCAATGTGATTTAACTTGGATAACGCTAGTTTTTAAGCATTCAGATTTTAGGCTGCTGATCTCAGAGCATAAATCAGGGTCTCAGAAATTCAAGTGAGTTATCCAGGCCCCTGAACTGAGGAAGTCTCAGGTGCTTTCAAAGTGGAAAAAACAAAAGAGCATGAGTTACTGATTCAATAATACCAACAAAATTTTGTTGTGCATAAACTTTCTAAATTAAAGCAATGTGGTGTTGGCACGCATTCATTTTCCCAGATTTTCTTTCTAATAATTACATATTTTACTTGCAAGGCCATTGCTGAATTTTGCTAGGTTTGTCTAATGTATGTGCATATGCATCACAACCACATTTTTGGGGCATAAATTCAAAGTTCTTACTCCTACAGAACAGCTTCAAATTCTGCCTTTGTAAAAAGCAAGGTTTATAGGTGTTCAGGTATAATATAATTATAAAATTCAATTTTAGTCTTACAGGTTCTATTGTTGTTGAATCTATACTTAATTTCTCAGGTAGATTTTTATTACTAATAAACATGAAATGGGTAGATACAAGTGTCCAAGATTCTGAGGCGGACTGCATTATACCCAGGTTATTCCTGACAGATTTATGTCCAAGTCACTAAATTTCTTCAAGGTAGAACTCCTCTTCATCCCCCATATAGTCTTTACTTAACTTTCCAAAGAGTTTGTTTCTGCAAGTTATAACAACATTTCTTGTCTAGTTTGCAGTGGAACCTGAGAACAGTTAATCATTATCCCCTCCATATCAAGTTACATACTACCTCACTACCAGTCATCTCACTTGTTGAACAATCTGATTTACTTATCAGAGCCCGTATCTGTAGATCACATTTTCTAAACCTTTCCTAATTCTTGTGTCTCTCTTGGATTCTCCCTATCTTCTGTACATTTTCTTGATAGTTTAGCATTTCTTAATTAATATCAGCTCTCACTGTGTAAAAATATTAGTAACAAAAATATTGCAAATCTAAATATCAATAATTATATATAAGTAATTATTTTTAAGATTTAATATAAATATAGCTGAAATGTAATATACAGAAATATTTGTAGGTCTGTTTGTTAGAGGAAATTTGGGCCAATGAGGAACGAAATGGAACTGAGCTAGAGATGAAAACTTGAAAAGTATTAAGAAAGACCTACACTAAGAATATAGCATGACTGAATGAGAATTTAATGCATAGCAAGTTGAAGACAGAGCTGTAAAACTGTGGAGTAACATATATCTGGGTATTTACTAGTAAGATTATTGCATCATTGAAAATAAGGACTCCTATGTAACAGACAAAAGAATAATGACTAGGCTACTGATTAAGGTGCTTGAACAAAAATGTCATCTTCAGTAAGAAAAGTATCAAAGGTGAAAAGTGTTGTTATTAGTGAATTACATTTTAAAAGTTCTAGTGATAAGAATGTTTTAAAATGGGGATTAAAATTACTCAAGATTTTTCTTAAGAAGATTATTTTAAAAATAAATAATGTTTTACATTGGATATGCAGATTTTCAACACCTTAAAATGGGAGAACAAGAGTCTTATCATGTTTCCGCTTTGTAAATGAAAACTAGGTATGGAGGAAAAGAAGAAAATCCTGTGTGCTTTACACAGGCATCCTGTGAACAGGTTTATATGTAATAATCAAAGGTTTATTTTCTATCTGATGGTAAGCATGTGGGATCTCCTAGACAAGGCAAATTGTACTTACTTTTACACATGATACCTCTGTGTTGTCTGAAATGTGGTGTTGAACATGGTCTGTGTTGCAACTGATACTGCATGTGTGTGCATGGGTTTATGTATCTGTATATGTTAGGAAAATAGAGATTACTCTGCTGACAGTATCTGATACTGATAAAGTGCCAGCTACACTGTATGTTGATCAGTATACTGTTAAATCTGGCCAGTTTTTAAATTTAAAGTCAAAACATTCATAAATTCATTTATTAGCAATATATTTAGCAATAAAGATTTGTTTTACATATTATTTAACACTATCACTACATACACAAAACTTATGTCCTAGAGTAGCTGTGTGTACAGTGTCACAGAGCTGATGTGCTGTAGTAAGGGCTGATGGCTGGGTGCTCCTCAGTCATGGAGGTCAAGGTGATCAGAAACGCTAGCCCAGATGAACCTGAAAGGTCCTATAAGTTGCTTCCTTTACTCAAAGAGCTGGTAGGAGTTTTTATTTATTATAGAATTACTATGTTGATGTGCCATCAGCAAGTTGCCAATAGGCTGGAAACAAGCACAACAAACCCTGCAGAGACACAAGGGGTTGAAACTGCCAGGAGAATGAACATTCAGGGAATTTAAACACAGGTATGTGAAGGTGTGTATTTGGTGGTGAATTTCTCCCTTTTGAAGGTTTCATTGAAGTTATCTGTTTGTTAATAGGAAGTATTAATCTCAAAAATTGCTAAGATAATTTTTTACTAACCAGTTACACTTCTGCTTATGTCTTGACAGTGGAAAGCCAAAAATCTCAAAATCTTACATTCCCTACTCATTAGTCACCAACAGTTTAAATGTATCAGTACTCTGATATTTATCTGCAGGATACAATTCTGAATTTCCTTCCAGATATGCTATTGTTTAGTTGATAAGAGAAAGCCAACACTGGAAGAAGGGTGAAGATCTTCAGAGGAAAGAAGAAAAAATGTTATGTTCAGGCTAGTATCTTTGATAGAGTCCTGAAGATGAAATCTGACGTGTAAGAAGAAAAGAATGATATAGAAGGATAAAGAAGCATAATCCCGAGCACTCCAGGTAGACAAAGGTTGGATTTTAAGCTTGACTAACATGATAGGAGCATTCAAGATGTTAAAGCCAAGAAAGGAACTGAAAAATACAAGTACATGGTTGGACTTTAAGATAGACTTGTGCCTAATTCATAGTAGTAGTTGAGGGGGCTAAAATAATCCATGCTTGAAAGGCAATTTTTAGTTACTGTAGTACCTGATGAAACTGATCAATGGAATATTCCAATACTGTAGTTATTATAATTAAAATAATTAGGAACCTAAGACAACAGCTCTATCTGAAAACATCTTTAGCTTTTTTAGTTAAATATGATTAATTTATCTTATTTTTCTGTACATGAAATGTAGGCACAACTGCTGCCCTGACTGAAGCAACTAATATAAACTAAGGAGTCTTCTCAGAAAATCATTGTTGCACAACTTAAACTGGTTGAAGCCTAAGACATCCCTGAGGAAGGGCTTTTGCAAAAATACTGTGGTATCTTTCAGAGTTATCGTTGTGGGAAATATCAGAGAAGCAAACATGAAAAATACAAACTAAACATGAAGTAAGGTTATTTTGTGCAGTGAACTATTTGGCAGTGTGAGCTGTGAATGAGTAGAAAATTCTGCACCTATCCAACCCACCTTTTCCCCGGGGACACAACAGTAACTATTCGTGACTGCCTCCAGTGAGCACCCCACATTTTACCATGTCAGAAACTCAAAGAGAATTTTGCAGCATTTGCACTTTCCTGTAGCATACTCCTAAGTAAAGGTGCTGTCTCTTAGGATAAAAATAATGCAGTTGTTTAGTAAATGAGTGTAGATGGGAGGTAGCCCCATCATGAGCAGGAAGGAGAGGGTCTGAAATTTTAAAAGGGCTGATATAAGCCATGATTTAATGTTTTTTTGAAATCAGTTATAAAGAGAACACATGTAAAATACAATTGCATTTTTTCCTCTAACATTGATGAAACTAGAAAGGGCAGATCTAACATGGTTGCTTGCTGTTTTGGCGTTACTAAGAACAATTCTAGGTGTATTTTTTTCTTCACCCAGTCCTCCCAACCTAGTGCCAGCAACAGTAAAAGTTTATAGTTGAGGTTTAATACCACTTTCATTGAGCATGCAAGCTCTGTAACGTATTTTGTTAGATCTTTTACTTAATGCAAGACTTCATTCACACAGATTCAGGCTGTATTTGTCTGGCTGCCACACCAATATCTTGTTGAGTGCCTGCTGCAATTTTTCAGATTCTTAATTTCTTTATTTATATTGGAACACACTTAGTTTTATCCAAAAGCTCTTTTCAAAATGCCTGTCATACATAAAAAAGCAGTTTATCAACAGTCCATTGCCTTGCAGATGTGAGTCTCAAGAAGCATCCTTATGGTGTAAGAATGTAGTCTATTAGAGTGATAAAGGTTTCAAGGAGAAACAATCTTAATCCAAAGAAAAACATTTTTTTATTAAATATATCCAGCTGTCTAAAGATCCACTAGCGTATGTGCCTTTCAAACACTATCAATAAAGGCTCTGTTTTTTCCAAGATACTTTGCTACTTTTGCTTTCCACTCTCCAGAAACAGAAATCCCAACAATTGATGCATTAATCCTGTGGACTATTTTCTTGAAGCTGTCTGGTTTCTAACAAGATTACTGTCATATAAGATAGCAACTGGCTTTTTAGAATAAGAAATCACAGCTAGGGAGCCACTGTGTTTCTTAATTGAGAAATATTAAAAATACAATTGCTGGTAATGAGTAAAAAACTGATTTACTGCTTATAGGAAATCTTGTTTGTTTGACTATTTTCCAAAATTAAATTGAATCCTTAACTTGTACTCAGACAAAGAATGGTTTATGATACCCAGCACCTGTAAGCTATTTGATTCTTCTATTAAAAATTCAGTGAGTGCCTACATGTGGTCAATTTAATAAAATAGTCAGTTTTCAAGCCCACTGCTCTTAGGATCTTTATTGCATATTGTTCAAGTCATAACTTGATTCTGCATTTCACTTGTGGATAGACACAACATCTTATATTTTCAGCTGAAATTTACACATGTACATGGCATCCTTTCAGAAAGTGTGCCATCTCTATTTAATGTAATCAGCGTGATCTTTTCTGTTAGGTGAAAGAGTGCTCCATTTAATGCATACATTTTGACAAATCAGTTAAGTCATTTATTTTCAGCTGTTGGTAACACTGGGGCTGTCAGGCTGCAGCTACCTGCAGGTCTGTTAACTGGTTAACGGCTTAATAGTAGATCTACTGGTGATAGCTGCTGTTTCTGCAGGTGCAGAAATTTTCTCTGTGGCACACAATTAAAATCAAGCCTCAACATTCTTTGATTACACTGAGAAAGTATAGTCGGGTATAAATAGTCCCTTCAAAATGAATAGATGCTGTTTAGTGAGTAAAAGATAAGAGATTGCCTCTCAACATTTCTAGTTGTAATAGGATGTACTTGTATCACAGCATAAAAAATAAAATCCTCAAAATTTCAAATTTTGGCTTCTGATTCAAATGCTTATCATATCCTCAGTCATTTTGTCACAGTGCTCAAGGGTAAGAGATTCCTGACTTCTCAGCTGAGAAGGCACCTACATTACTTAGAAAAAATTTGATTTTCACCGTAAGAATTTCTTTATTTGTTCAGACCAGATGTTAAGCTCAACAGTAGTCTGTTTTGAGTATTCCTAAGGGAAAGTGAGGATGCACGTATAAAGTGAGCAACCTCCTGGTAAACCCTCCTAGATTCCAGGACTGACAGTTTAAAGATCTGAGTTGAGTGTCACTAGTGTGTTTAATAAATGCAGTTTTAATAGTCATAAGCATAGTCAGAAGAATATGGTGTTTGTATTTGGTCCTGTTTCATAACCAGTTATCTTAGTGCTTAACCAGTTGTGTCTTTAAATCTTTGTGCAAAAATCTGAAATACAATTTGCTATAGAGGATCTGTGCTGCTATGATTTCTTCTCCAAAAAGAAAAGAAAAAAAAGTTCTTGTAGTGCCAGTGTATATTCTTCTTCACTTAAGATGTCAAAAACTCTCTTTTGTCTCGTGAATGAAATCTGAGCTATACTACTACACGTATTTCTGGAACAATAGATTATAGGTCCTTTTAAGTAATCGCAGTCTATACTACTACTATCTCTTGACTCTGCTGCCTTTTTTTTTTCCTTTGAGTTCTTTTTTTCACTTCTATTTCATTACTTTCTGATATACCATGGCTCTTCTCTCAGTCTGCTAAATTCCAGTCACGTATTAGGAAAAGATCTAGATCTTTTTCTATTTGCAAAGCTTGTAGTATCCAAGAACAAAGGAATATTAATTGGCCTCAGACACATGTAAACTAGAAATTAGATATCTAATATGATAAAAGCATGGATCTGAAACAGTGTTTCCATTAGTCCCATTTGTCTGGAGACATCTAAGTTAGTATTTAGATAGACCATGTAACGTGGCTGCCCAGACATGAGGACTGGAGGAAATTCTTTCTGGTACTATGTCTGTTAGTCCGCTAGGAAAATATGATGCCAGATAGTTTGTATCTCTGGATAGATGTTTACAGTGAAAGAGCAGGGAGATATTTCTACACTGAAGCTTTTCTTTAGAAGGAACTTATTTTGAGAAAATGTCTCAAATTCCAATATTTGTGAAAGAGATTGTAGAAAAATAAATTGTCACTGTTTAGGGCTGGGCTGGCACTTAAGCGAATGGCCGGTAGTGTCTATTAAAAAAACGTTCCCTAGATAGGGGAAAGAAAGGAGAAAAGGGAGAGAAACTTAGGGGTTGGAAAATCAAAACAACTTTGATAAAACAATAACAATGAAAAAAGAGTATAATAATATTAATACTAATACTAATAATGATAGAAATAAAAACATATGAAACCAATATTGAGCTTCGCAATGATGGTCATGGAACTGTGTGCCACAGTGCTCACATGGCAGGGGTGGACACCAGGATGTCCCGGACAGGACTCAGCAGCAGATGGGAAGCGGATTCAGGAATACACGGATTGGGATCAGAGGCAGAAGAGTGCACAGAATCCCACAGTAATGACGCCTATGAAGGAAAGAGCCCTGATCTCTGTGATCTAGGTTTACATTGAGTGTGACGTGTATGGGATGGAATACTTCCTTGGTCAGTCCTTGGTCACCTGTCCTGTCCACAGCTTCCCTCAAGTGCAACTCTTTCATGCCTCCCCACTCGCGGACTACAAGAAAGCCCACAGTGACTCTGAGTCCCATAGGAACAAGCACACACATGGGCCTTTTTGCACAACAATCCCACTGCTTTAGCAGCAACTGCAAACATCATGCACCCTCAACTCTAAAAGCAGACACTACCTGAAAAACATGTAATCAGCTTCAGGAAGTGCAGTTACTTAGAAGAAACTTCACTGAAGGAAAATCTACTGAAAAGAGAATTGATCCTATTTTAACCAAACCAGGACATAGATAAAAACAAATAATATAAAAGAAGTGATATTCACAAAGTTAGAAAATTACTGAAATAGGAGGCTGCTGAACTACATACCATCGTAATAAACCAGCAGTGGAGTAACAAATAAATCATACTGAGCACTGGAGTATCAGATCTATCATTCATATAGTTATAAACTATACAGAAAAAGATGTCTTTTCACAGTCTAAGTTTGATTATACAAATGTCATTAGCTAGGTGAAATAGTGTTGTAATTGCCAAGTAAAATATATTTGGAGAAACATGTATCCTTCTATGTAAGCAGTCATGGTTTTGAAGTTAGGCATTATCCAAAGCAAAGATCTCTCACACATTATCTCTGATTATTAGCAATCAGTGTTTCTGCTTTGTTTCTTTAATTTCATTTTTTTCCGCTGTTTCTGCTACAGCTTGACTGCTTCATTTCTGAGGCGTTACTCTTCATTGCATTTTCAGTAGTAAAACACTTAGAGAACAGTATAAGGCATCTGCTTTTAGTAAGAATATGCCTCTATGAAAATATTGGTGGTCTTCAGGATGGGGTGTGTTAGGGGTGGGCAGGGGGTGTTTCTGTTTTCTTTTCAGTGGCAAGTATACACTGAAAGCATGACATACAGGTTGTACAAATTCAACTACTGTTTCTTGTGTATACTAGGCTTCTAGGATATATCTCAACTTTTTTAACTATTCTTTGCTTTGTGAATAGCCCTTTTTGCTTAGACACTGGTCTAAGATCAAGGAACATAGGAAGACAAGTACTCCTAGTCAGACAAGTCTTGACTAGGATTATCCTGAGTTAAGAGCTATAACTCAAAGTCTCTGTGTTCCCTGCTTCTTCCCCTTTACCAGTAAGACAATAATTTATGATTGATCCTACTCCGATGCTAACAAATGTGCAATGAACTTAATTCTTCCTGTCCCTGATTTTCAGTATGAAAGAATACAAGGATGCTAAGTAGACATTTATGTTTGGCATACCAAATTTAAATCTTTTATTGTAAGTAGCCCTGTACGCAGAGTTCAGAAGTTCAGTTGTTGAAGCTTTTGAGGTGCATAAATATTTTAGGAAGAAATATCAAAGCTCTTGTCTGTCTCACTCCCAAGTCCTTAAAAACAAGTAGAAGAGTTTAAATGCATCCAGTTTGTGTTCATTTGTGTTGTGAGCCTGGGATCATGAAATTTTTTCCCTTCTTCCAAAGTTTTAAAGTACAGATCTTTTAATTAATAAATAAATAAGACATTTTTTTTAGCTGAAGATTCTGGATGACTTTCAGGACTAAAACAAGTTGAAGCCCTAAATTGGTACATAAGGCCGTCATTGTTTAGGTATGTCAGGAAATTGAAAGGAGCCAAATGTTTAAGGAACAGTCAGTTTCAATCCTATCAGAAAATGTGATTTCATTACAGAGATTTATACAGAAAAACTAGAATGGCTCAAAAAATAGATTGTATGTCTCACAAGATAGCACTGAAATATTTAGTATGTCCATTGAGGAGCTTGGACACTCTTTTGACTTAATCCTGAGTTTACAAAGAAAATCTGAAATGTCTTAAATAACAGTAAAGCACATAACATCGAAGTCCCAGGTGGTAATTAATTAAAAAAACCAAAATGGCATAGCGTAAATAAATGTCTTTCTTACTCTATCCTTTTCTTTCATCTCCTCTCAGATAGGTAAGTTATATTGCCTTAAACTCAAAGAGGAAGTCCATTACCATTCTCTCAGTGATAATTCAGACTGGAAGCATTCTTGCACACATTCTTCTTGAACTCCTTTCTTCCTGGCCAAGTGCTGCTCTCACCTTTGATGTGTCTAGGTTAAAAAAGAAGCCTTTTGAAGGAGTCTTACTGTACTTTGCACAGAATTAAGGTGATATAACATTAAATCAGTAGTTGTAAGTTTGTCAATAAGTTTGCTGGTATATTTCAAGAATGAATCAATATGACTCCATCCTACTCCTCTGCTGAGGACTAGAATAGATCCAAGATGGTGTCAATTGCCTCCAGCACTAGGTAGCAATGTTACCCTGTCACCTGCACCAAATAGAGACTATATCTATGCTGAACTCTACCTGTTCCTGAGTTTCCTGAGAAGCAGATAAAATCTGAAAGTATACATTTTTTTCCTTTTTTAATATTTGCCTCTTGGGGTCACCTTGACTGCCTCTTCATCTTCATTGATAGCTGAATTTAGGCTATGGTCCTTGGGTTTTGTCAAGAATTCTACAAAATATTTCACAAGTCAAGTGAGTATTCTAATAGCCTTCCTCAATAATATGCTCTGTGTATATAATACAGGTTAATATTAGAGTACAACTTAGCAGTGCCCATCACACAACATAATTCCTCATAATACATTAGCAGGAACATTATTTAAAACAGTGCATTCTGAAAATAAAGTAGTTCATTGAACAGTGTGGAAATTGTCTAGTGTTCCTTATTTATAACAGTAATAGAACGTTCTCCAGAACTAGTCATGAAACAACACAGAAGTCATTCTCTTAGCCTTCATACCTTCTAAGTAGACATTATTACAAATAGCTACTCTTAGAAAACATCAGATTATTCATTGACCTTGCAAATATCGTTCATTATAATAAGGATAAAGTGGCTATCTTGCTGGCTTTAAGAATAATTTGCAGGAAAAACTTTTCTGTCACATAAATTTGGACTGGGGCAAATTTTGACTGAGTCATTGTTTCCAGATGTAGAAGCAGTAATATCTAAAAATGGATGGATATCCAAAATATTTCATGTACTGAATTGCAAGATTATGACTATTGCCTCTTTCATCCTTCATGTTTGAAATTGCATTAAATTAGAGATAGAAGTAAGGTAAGAGAATAAGACATATAAGACAATTATGTCCTGAGGAGTAATTAAAAACAAATAAATTAGGGTTAAGTTGCCCTTATAAATTTGTATAAACTATGTGGAATTACTAAAATGATAACTCTCAATTTACTTTTCAAATTAAACATACTATGGAAACATGTTTTTCAATACTTAGCTGAACCAATCCTGGGTTTGAATTCAGTCCTGACCCTGCACACAAATTAGCATATTGGTCAAGAGACCTCTGCCGATCCTTTTTTAGCCAGTTTTTCTGTGACTCTATGATTCTTCACAGAAAAATTCAAAAAGCCTGATACCATTGGTCCAGTTCTCAACATCAATCACAATCCTATGGATTTAAAAACCTGCAAGGCACCTGAATGTAAGAAGCAGAGAGTCCTCTCATATATGCAGTTTTCTTGGCTGAGAGCTTGATAGAAAGTCAAGAGCTAGATTTAATATTAATTGTAGAAAGAAACTTTGGAAGCATATAGGTGAGTTTTTTGATACCTAAGTCAAACTTCTCTGGTTTTTCAGCAAGTTTGCAGTTTATAAGTGCACAGGTAAGAATGCACCTAGGGAAAAATGTAGCATTACTTATCCTGTGTTTATTCACTTTACTTCATGAAGAGATCTCAGCTTGTACAGTTTTCCTGGGATTATGCAAAAAGACTTTTACAAAGCAAAGAAACCTTTCTTCCTGGCTTTTCTAGCATCTTAAAATGGAAGCAATCCTAACTAATTTAAGCCTGTCCAGTTAATGTGATAAACCAAAGGCAGATTACTCCAGGAAAAAAACATATTAGCTGAGATCTTCTTAAATGATTTGTCAGTTTGGTATTAGTTGTTGGTGACCTATTCCAATTTTTTACATCCTAGCGCTTCTCAAAAGTGAACTGGTAGAAGTTGTTGCAAGTGGGGAATCCAAAATAGTAATTTTATTTTAAAAGAAATATCTTGAAAATAAGTCTATTTTCTGGCCAAACCCTAACCTGTGTAGGAACTATGGAAGCTTGTTTTAATTTCCTGAACTAAATATCTGGAGCATCAGTTTATCTCTTCTTACTTTTAACTTTAAGAATGATACTACGACTAATATATAAAAAGAAGGAAGCGGATTTTTAGTGAAGAACCACTATGTGCATGTGGATTTCAACTCTTCAATGTTGTCTGTTTCCTTTTAACTGAGGGAAAAAAACCCACAACATGTTTTTGATTTTTTTTTTTTAATCAATGCATGAGAGTTTTAGTGCTTTTTAAGCTCTTGCCCAGGTAATACAACCCTGCAATAACAGTAAGTAAACTTTGGAAAATAACTGAGACATAAAAGACTCCATCTATCCTATCCAATGCATGTCAGGTTTTACCTCCTGCCATCTACTGCTACAGAAGTTCTAAAGCTTCCATTATTATTTACTAACATTCATAGATAGAAGGAAACTCAGAAGACGTATTATGTAACTTTAACAGTTTACACTGAGCTGTTTTTCTTTTTTATGACTGCTTAAGGTCAGTCTAAGATGTGCTGTGTACTCAAAATGTAAAAATAGTGAAAAGAGAACATGATCAATCACAGTGATCTACTGAAAGATTTCTGACCTAGTTACTCAAGTTATTTTATTTAAAGGTTTGAATGTAATTACTTTTATTTTATTTTATTTATTTGGATTTGGGGTTTGTTTTGTTTTGTTTTGTTTTGTTTTAATCAGGTTGATATGAAGATAAACAGTCTGGAGGAGGGAAGTAGTGGAATACTATCACCAAAAGTGTGAGCAATGAGCAGTTTCAACCTGGTAAGTTTCTCAGGTTTTTTACCACTGGTGACAGTTTTTCCCATCAGTGGTCTCACTGATGTTTGTAGTAACATTTCAGCTGCTGTTATATTTTATTCTTGATGTGATATTTCTGTGTTAAATGTCATAAACCTTGCCTTCTGTGTTAACAAAACACAAATACCCATTATCTCTTTGAGATGCAGCTTTGTCATGGATCCAAGTATTTTCAGTCCCCAGCCAATGCAATTAGCACAGAAAATTATTTTCTAATCCTTTAAGTATGTACACAATACTCCCAAATTTTGCCCAGTCTTGTCAGGACTAGATTTTGAAATGTCAAAAATTATATGAGCTGTTCTGTTCTGCTTTATTCTATTTTTTAAAAATCTAGAAAAACACACTCGTGAGTTTAAAAAACACTATTCTAGAGGTTCAAATTGTATCTTTAAAATAATTACTTATTCCAGCCTTATTCTGAGAAATGTTTGCTTTAGGTGAGTTTTATGAAAGAGCTATCTGATTTTTTTTTTCCCTCCCTATGAGAAAATCAGTGCTATTTTAACAGTGCTATCTCTTTTGGGAGGAAAAGTAGTTAGAAATGTTTAGGGACAACAGTCTCTAAGCCTTCAAAGGGAGTGGAACTAGCTCTGTTATTGTTTATACACTAGGATATCAGTGACACACACAACCTTTGGCTAATAAAGTGCTGGCAAGTGGTAAGTGAGTTTTAGAAATTCAAAAAGAGTTCAGATGAGCTGCAGCGTATAATAAAGTAACATGTTCACATTTATAACATGAAAATATAAAAAAACCCTCATATCAGAGACCTAGTACAGCATAAGGCCTTATGATGTAAGAATGGATTTATAAACATATCAAATTTATCAGCAAAGAAATACATAATAAGGAGTTGTATACTTCTGTCAAGGCTCCTCTTATCTGATCTCCATTTTCAGATATATGTGTAAGTATACTCACTTATGTAGCTGTATATATGTATAGTTTCTGTTGATAAATGAATGATATATATTCTTTATTTAAAGGAAACGCAATAGTTTTCTGAGTTTGACTATTCTATCACTATTGACAATTCTTTAGTAGTGCTTCACCATTGCATTGACTTTGAAAGTATATCAGATAATAATGAAGAAGTGAGAAAACCCTCTTAAAAAGTAAGTTCGCTGTCTTTTGATCACTGGTAGGTGGCAGAGATAGCAAAATGTTAATAGAGAAATACAAGGAATATGGCTTTATCCCTCAGGAAGGACATTTATTTTCATGATATCAACTTGGACTGTTTGAGCCTTCCAAGCTGGATGGTAAGTCCACTAATATTGTAACACCTATACTGACTCAAACTCACCTGCTGTCCCTATAAACCCAGTCACTGTCAGTTTCATTTTTGAAGCACCATGAATCTTCTCTAGCTGGGTCCCCAAAATCCCACTTGCACTATGCACAGGTATTTACAGTTTCTCTCCTTCTTATAAATATGTGAGGAAGATGCTAATTCTGGGAATTAGGAGGTGTTGAGTTATTGCACATAATGGAGGATGGTCTACTATGAGCTCCTGCAAAAGCTATTTTTTACCTGGATGCATTTGCCATGGTCTGTTTCTGCAGATTTGGGAGTGCTTTTTGATCCAGAGTTTAGAATTGCTCTGGGACTTGAGATTTTCTTGCATTAACATCACCACTTCTTAGCCAGATACTTTTTCACAAAAATAAGGTGTTTTCCCTTCAATGTGTTTGAATTACCAACTGTTCAGTCCTTCGTGAAGCTCCTCACTCTCCAAAAAGTGAAAATACATCTGGATGGTATCTTTGGAGAAGGAGGAAACACTTGTAATTCTGTTACAGAGAAGAAATAATTTTACATATATGTACCTGCATACTTCACTTTGGGGTACCTCTAGAATGTATCTTTCAGCATTATTTTGAAGGCAGTTTTAAATATTTTAATCTTGAATTGGTTTAGTTCTCTGAAAGCTTTCTATATTCTGCAGTTAGACGAAATGGGTGCATTGGTGAGTAGTAATAGTATAGCAATCTCGATGTAGCTTTTGTTTGGTTAGTTGGGTTTTATGCGTGAGGGTGATCAGATACTGAAGCAGATTGCCCAGAGAGACAATGAGATTCTCTTCCTATATCTTGTTACACACATTAGAATATTAAAATCTTGGTGATTCTGAACAAGATGCAGATATTGCATAGATAAGTGCTTCCAGTAGATGTTTTAGAAATTTGTAAAGGCAAACATTTCCTTTAAACAACTGCATATCCTTATTAATGAGAATATATTACAAACTCCTGGTTACCAACAGATGCCAGTTGGATCTAATTGAGGAGTAAATATTTTGTGAGTAATCAGTTTTTTTTCAAGTTTTTCAAGTTTCCAATTTGGAGTAGTTTCTCTGATGGCAGTACGTGTCTAGAACTAGAGGGTAGAGCACTGTAGTGCTAAGTCTGTCACCTGTATTTGTTAATGTTGTTGTGTATGATCTCTTTCTGGTGAACTAGTTGTTGTGGATTTCCTTAAAATGCATGTGAAGTGATGTCATTCCACCAAGTAAGCAATGAATGTTTCATTCATACTTAGGAGCAGCAAGCCCAAGTGCTCAGTAGGTTTCATTTTATTGAAAGGTGATTGGGAGACACTGAACTGCAAAAACTACTGAGGGGAAGGAAACAGAAGTTGTAATAGATGTATTTGATTAAGATCTGTTTGTCTTCCCTTTGAAACAAAGAACAAGGAAGAGAATGTGGGGAAAACAGAATCATGAAACAGAGGGAAGAGCTTTCATCCCGAGTATGAGAAACAGACTCAGCTCCCAGGGCTAAGCAACACTGAAATGGAGATCTCAGCTATCAGCATACAAATTGTCTGAAATCATGGATCAGCTAAGAAAAAAAAACCTTCTAAAACATAATTGTTCTGATTGTTTCTCATTTCTTTCACAACTCTTTCCAAATTTGTAGTTAAGAAAGGAATCCTTTACTTCACGAGTTTGAAAATTGTGGTATGCTCATGAAAATTCCTGCAGAATTTACCCTGATGGGTGTCCCAATTCAGGGGGAGATACTGGATCACACAGGCCACTGCAGTCCGGGAGAGCTCAAAGGGTCTCACTTTGGATCGCTATTTATAGGGTCTGGAGATGATTGACTTTTGGTCAGTATTTCCCATTCTAACCAATTCATGCTGATACATTCTGTGTGAGTCATACTATTCAGGCCAAAGATGGCCAAGACATGCCCAGGGAGTGCCTGATGCTTCATTCCAAAATAACACAACAGGAGCATGCAAGGCTTATCCTGAAATCTCAGGGTGGCCCAGGGGTTTGCACCACCACAACAGGCTAGCATTTAGAGTTTGTTAATGTGATTGTGACAAAACAGTATTAAGTAAGGAATTCATGTACAGATACCTGAAACAAGTAAGGGAATATCAAGAATTGGTGTGTGATCTCAACCAATCTGCAAAAATTCTTTTCAGTACTGATTTTTTCAAACACTAGGGTAAGAGGAGAAGCTTCCCTGGTTGGTTTTTGTTCAGTGTCATTTTGAGAACAGAAGGCAATAAAGAAGAAGAATATGATGTTATACATTTTCATAGCTAATATGTGTGTTTTCAAAGGAATAAAAGGGAAAAAAAGAAGTGAAGAACAAGCAAAGTCTCCTCTGAACACTCTGCCAGAGAGGCTGGTGACCTTCAGCGTATTGTGAACAGCAGCTGAGGCAGGTTTAGGTAAAGGTAGAAACATTTTTTTCTTTTGTAATGTGCAATTAATATTTCTAATCCCTATTGCCTGTGGTGGAGGAATAGAGCTTATATCGAAGTTTTTGTACCTTGCCTTAGGAATGCAACACGTGTAATACTGTGACACAGATGGTGTTTGAAATATGTCACCATTTTCATAGCTCTGTTGGTTTTACTCTGTTCACTGAGGCAGATTTTTGCCCAAAATACATACAATGTACCAAACACAACAAATTGCATGTAATGTGAAATGTTACTTATCTGGTTCTCAGCACAATACAATATAACTGCAGCACTGTTAATAGTAAGACTCAAAGCATTGATAGTGCAAGGTGATAGAATACTGGCCACATGCACAGAAGAGATTTTCAATTTAAATCAACAATAGCGATATTTGTAGTGAGGAAAGTGTTTTACAAAGCTTAAGCAACCTTTTGATAGGAAAACAGGGTAGGCTACTAGATGATCTAGGAGCTATGTCTCTCCCCATAAAGAAAAAGGTTTTAACTGTTCACATCCAGATAGGCCTGACCATGTGAACATGGAACAAAAAGTATTGGGAGAAAAAGTTACAGCAGAGACTTGAAAGTGCATAAACTTTTTTGAAAAAAATTTATTTCACTAAATTGGGAGCCCTAATAGCATAGAGTTCCTCTACAGGGCATGAAGATGCCCTGTATGTTTTTGCAGTGTCTTTTAGAGAAGAAGATGGTTGCAGTTAGCTTCATAAGCATGCAACACACCCAGCCAAACAAAACCGAAACAGCTACAAAATGAAATATTCAGTTAATAGTATTGACAGTTGTGCTATAAAAACTTTTAATTTAGAACTGAAATAACAGTAAAAAAGGACAAAATGATAAAGAGAAAGGGCTAGGTAGAAGAAATATAACAAAATTAAAGACTTGACTTAGTTTTGGTAAAGGACTAAGAAGTAACTAAAAGATTGAGTCTTGGGAGATTATCAAGGGACTTAAACTGTGAGGAAAAGTAGTTCAGCTTTGAGAAGACCACACACTCTTAGGTACGTAGATTTTGCACACTGTAGCTTTTAAAATGGGAGCAGATGATCAGCTACTGAAAGTCTTAAACAAATTTTCAATATAGATATTTGAAAATCTGTTTATACACTAGCTTCCCTTACTTTGGGAAGGCTGAAGTTGAGCTGAAAACTGAACTGCAAACTTTTGAGACTCCCTCTTATTTCTGTTTTAGTCTGGTTCTTATTGTCATCTTTTCCAAAGATAGTTTGTATTAACTGTTATCAGTATAGTTATTTTAGTTTACAGCTGTACTTGTTTGTTGTTTGACCTCAAGGAAACCAGGAAAGACTTTATGGACATAATTTCTTAATTTCCAAGCACAGAACAGTATAATATTGTCTTAATGTCATAGGTAGAGCAATCAAAGCAATAATTCTTCTCTAATGTAGTTTGCCAGATGTCAAAAGAATTACATCAGCAATAAATCTGGCCAATTACTGTTTAAAGGAAACACGGAGTAATTTGATTAAAGAGCTATTCCACACCCCAAAAGTGATTCCTTATTGAAAAAGTACTAATCTTAAAAGCATTGCTGCCAATAAGTCATGGAACATGTAGAAAGTATTACTAATGACCATTTAAGCCCTTATTTTTAGCTACTTAAAAATACATCTTATTTCTCTCAGTTACTTTTTCAGTTCCTGCCAGTATGAGTAAGTGTTAACTTTCAACTGACCTTGATCTTCTTTTGGCATTTCTGAAACACCTGTCTTGCAGTAAGAAATTCATTTGCAGCTGTAACAATGATTTATAGTCATTAGCTTTTTTGCTGTCGACGTGTTTTTAAGCATGCTAATTGGAACGAGAAAGAAAAGATGATCTGGGGAAACTCTATCAGTAAACATCATAATTAATTATGGCATATTATTTATGTTTTAGTGTAAAAATTACTATCAGTTTCATGACCAACATTTCAGACTGTTGCGGTTTAACCCTAACCAGCAGCTGATTACCACACAGCTGCTCGTTCACTCCCCTCCTCCCCCTACTGTGGGTTGGAAAGGAGAATCGGCAAAAAGGTAAAACCCACAGGTTGAGATAA
>NW_009603439.1:0-23730 GCF_000690535.1 Cariama cristata
TATTCCTGTCCAGGCCATGAGCTGCCATTATGCAATATTTAGTCACACTTTGAAATCTCAATCAAGGGTCAAAGTCCCATTGTACCAGGAACTGTATAGGCAAATGCAATGCTTGACAACCTCTGCCCTCCCAGAGCTTACAGACTTGCCGAGGGGTTCAGGTGACGGTGATGCAAGAAGGAGTTACTGCCATTTTCCTTGTTATCTATGATTTCCAAAAGCTTTTCTCTTCTAGTCACACCAATTCAGAGAGCCCACAGTGCAACTGAAGCCTACAGGTAGCAAATTCAGCAGTGATTAAAAGGACAATGATGGTAACATCTGTTATGTTTTGGGTTTTTTCTCCTCCCTTGGCTTTGCCTAAGACTTCTAGGGCAAGTTGAAGCAAGCTGGTACCAGTTGCATAGTCAGCAACCGGATTGCACCTGCTTTGACCAGGAAATCCACATAAAACATGACAGGATTCTTCTTCTGCTTCTTTCTCAGATTAAATTCCATGTTTTGGAAACCAGCCAGGGAGCCAATAGTTACGGGAAGACACATAGATGCATTAATGCAGATGAAGGACTTCATTAATCTTTAAGTGTTCAGACCGATCAACAAAAATGTTATTTTCCCTGTTGCATATGCCAGGTTTCTTCTTCCCCTTGCCAGGGTAATGTATAAACAAGTAAATACAACAAAGTGAAGAATTTGCATCAAATAACCAATGAGAAGAATTCTCTTCCCTTTTTCTGATGAAGAATTGCTCCCCAAACAAATAAGTTACTGGTTTATTCATTATTTAGAATTATGAGGCTATGCTTACAGTGAGTGGTCCTTGATCCATAAATCATTGGCAAACCATTAATTATACACAGTCACCGCCTGTTGTCTTGATTAGTCATAAATCATATGGCACCTTGAACAGGTGAATGATGGTTCCTAAACATTGCAGTTTGGTGCTTTTATGTCACTCTCCCCGTCCCGCCATGGGACTTTGTCAGGAGCACCACATCCCGCTTGCTGCCTCTTTTTGTTCCTCTTTTCTCTCCAAATAGTCATTGATGCAAATCACATTTGCAGCAAACTTCTGAACTTGCTTAGTTCAAGATGTAATTCATGCTCTTCTTTGTGCTCTCTGCCTGACCAGCTACCATGGACCCCATAGCAATGATGCCATGGGGGGAGGGGGGGGGGGGGGGGGAAAAAAAAGAAAAAGAAAAAAAAAAGCAAATATGGAACAAGAAAGAGCTTCTCTGACCAAGATGCAGGTTGACTTTGCAGTTGCAGGGACTGCACTGTCCTTATTCCAAATTGCCAGCAAACTAGCAGAGGAATCCTGCATGTGGACACACACTTCTGACATGATCAAAGGTCACATCAGTAATTTCTCTCTCATGGGGAATAATATTTCATATTGGTCTTCTCTTGGGACATTCAAATAAATTAACACTGGTGATGTACCCTTTACTTGTTGGCCTGTGGACCTTCATTAGGGCTGGAGAACATTGTTTTCTACCAGAAGCCACAGCAAGCGTGTCTTTTACTAACCTGTCCGTGCATTGTTTCTTGCATTTGATCCCACATTGACACTCTGCTCTCTGAACATTTACTTCTCTTACTTTCTCCTCCTGCGTTCACTGACGACGAGTGCAGATGACAACGTCAGAAGCCCACATCGCTGTGGATCCAGGTCTGCAGTTTTGCAGCATAGTTCAAGATGCGAGAGAGGTCACACACAATGTTAACCTTGTGCATCTGTTGGAAATGTATATAATTTGACTAGCTGGCTTTCTACAAACTACTGAGAAATAGAACAAGAAATGCCATCTGCAGTTGAGAAAGGGGAAATGTTAAAACTCATTTATGAACAGTCACAGTACCCAGCCAGAGCTATAGCAAATATAATCGAACTTTACCCAATCTAGCTGCTCAGTTGACAGTTTTCTCACCAATACCCTCTGAGATACCCTACTCTCTTGCATTTTGGGGACATCAGTGTTCACGTGGGGAGTGGCAGAGTTCTCATTCTGGATGCCTCAAGATGTGCGCACTGTATCTTCCACTTTGTTCTATGTAAATCTCTATTTTGGACTCGTGACAGCCTTCACCAGATTGCATACTGGCAGAGTCAAATACTCAAGTTAGAGTTTCATACAGTAGGTAAAGACTTTTAATTTCTTATAGATATCTTTCTTCAGTTCCAAGGAGGCATCTTTGGCTTGGGTGCTTTATGATCGTACACCGCTCCAACAGTGCAGCCCTGAGGCAGATATGGAACGACTACATATATGAGAAATAAAGCGACTGCCTCAGCAGGTGGCAAATCCAAACAACCCTTTTGCACTACATAGAAACATCCAGTAGGAACAGCTAAGTCAAGAATAGGGGATGAGGTCCTTCCAAGCCACCCCAAATTACCACCTTTTTCCCCACTGCAGGGCTTGCTCCTGGGAGAGCTGAGGAGCCTTCTCTGCCAACATCTCAAGTTAAGCAAGTGCACATGTGCTTTGTGAATCAGGATCTTTCCAAAGAAAATGCTCAGACTTCACCTAAGGATCATTTAACAAATGAAAAACACTCGGCTACCTAAGGTGGAATCAATAGCAACATGTTATGTTGTGCAGCGGTTTAGTTTATGAGCTGAAAATTACAACATCCAGTCAAAACTGTAGAAAACGATCTAGGTAGGCATGAAGTCAGCCACCCAAGTGAGAGCTGGTCAGGACACCATCTATCAGAACCGAAGGCTATAAAAAAAATTAATTACAAGGGATCAGGAACTCCATGTCATATCAGCTGTAAATGAGATGATCAGTTATTGCTGTTATCACTATTGTATGTATTTGAATTTGTATGTATGCTTCATACGTGACAAATTCTAGGTTTACAGACAAGAACAGGTAAAATGCTGATAACTGTGTAGGACCATGTGCCAAATTAAATTCCTGCTATCTTTACACCTTGCCATGCTGAGCTCATTAAAAGCAACTGGTAATGCTGTCTAGCTCCTGTCACAAGAAAGGCATCGAAATCACTGACTTCCCACAGACGATAACCTCAATTCATCCAAAGAAGCAACATCCCATAAAGAACAGCTTGCACCAGTGGTACCTATGTTACAGAAAGAAATAAGTATACCCAGTTTTGTACACTGTAATTTATACATAATAGCCATCATATACCATTTATACAAAAGGTCAGCCTGAACATGCTAGAACTGGAATAAAGAAATTGCTGTGTACTGGGGTAAAAGGCAGCTCTCAATACAAAGCTTTAAAACACTACTGACTTGCTTCCAGCAATATTAAGATTAGGCAATCTTTTAGCTTTTCCTCAGAGACATCCTAATTCAAGCTTTGTAGTTATCATATCAGTGCAGGTATAAGTGTATCAGAAGCTATCGGCTATAATATAGACTTGCTTGATTTATTTTAAACTTCTGTTAATGCTGGAGACGGAGCATGGGAAATATGCTGGCATAAATTTCTTATGAGCTGTTCCTGATTTTCAAAGGTGCCCAATTAGCTCGTTCCTTCTTCCTTTAAAGAGAACGTCTCAAAAACTGACATAGTGCAAACATTATGTCATCTAGTATCAGCCAAAAGATAATGTAAAAATGTTTGCGATACCAACAGAAATGTCTTTAAACCTACACTTCACGTTACCCTTGGTAACCAGTAAGACACATTGTCATGCAGTAACACATTGGTGTTTAAGGGCTCTTTAGAAAACTACAGCTCTGGCTATTTAGATCATACGTACCTGTGCACAAACCCATTATCCTAAAAAGTACATTCTTACCAGTAGTACTTACATTTTCAAGTAAGAAATAAAATAACTATAGTTATTTGAGGAAAAAAGATTTTCCTTTAGTTAGCAGTCCTACAGGTCAGTTTATGAGGAGCACCAAGGAACACACAGATGTCTTATTTAGGGTACAAAATGTTGTGCTAAATCTCACAAAAATCCCATTTTTCCCTAGGGAGGAAAGATTAAAAATTTCAGTTGATAGTTACCCAATTCATAGGAAGTGTCCAGCTCTGCAATGACCGTATTTTTGGTTTGCGCACACTACTTTCTTAAGGACTGAGCACTGCTGCCAATGGTGTGCCAGACATCCAAGGTTGACCTTAATGCTGCTTGCTCCTGAGGGGACCTGGTTCATTCTCAGAGACTGCAACTTTCTGGGGTTTTGTTTATAAAAATAGATTGCTTCTGCAAGGCAGAAGAAAACCCAACAGAATGGTCCAGCATAGCAGAGAAAAAAATCCTCTTTTCCCTTCTCCTCCCTATGCTACCACTCAGAAAGCAATGTGCTGATAGAAGTAGTAGTACTTCTAAGGGAAGGGGAAGGCTTGTTTTTTCCTTAACCAAGCAAAAAACAGCTAGCTCTCCCTCTGTCTGCTTCCTCATCTCTTTTTTCTATTGTAATCCTCCCGCATAGTACAAGTTGTTGTATATTTGCATGTGCTTCCCCACTGTCCAACAGTCACACCAATTATAAAGGGATGAAAGAAAGAGACTGCTTTTTCTTTTCTAGCCGTAATCTTCCACAAATCTCAACTATTCCCGCTACTAAGACATGCCTTGGATTCCATGCACTTCATTCAATACCACCTGTACACATCAACGGATAAAAACGTCCCTTTTGTTACTCAGAAGTGGCCTTGTATAGCTCTCAAGCTGCTGAGGGAGTTTGTCTACACAGATTAGTTTTCTTCCTGAGGAATATCCTACTGTGACAGCCATGTTATTTCCATCTTTTTAAGAAGTAGGGACAAGCAAGAGGTAATGCAGAGATTACTTACTACATCTAAAAATAATGAAGTGTTGTTCGACATATTAATACGCATCCTTAGAAGTGAGCACTGCTGCACGGTACTCACAAGTATTCCATTCTCTCACCTATACCACTTGCAAGACACTTTAATAATTTAAGACCCAACTCCAGCAACACATACTATTTTTAAAAAATATTTCTGACAACAGTCTGCCTCACTCATATCAGCATCTTTTCACAGCACAAGCAGCCTAAGCGACTTCAAGTATACCCACTGAATTTAGTATTGGTTTTGCGCTCCAAAATAACAGGTCAAAATATTTTAGCTCCCTTTCTTCGTTCAGTGCAAATACTTTCAACTGACAGTTTTGAGCATTTGTTTCCCTCTCTTCTGTCCATCTGGGATACTTATAACTAAAATATGAGAGAATAAAAAATTAAGTGTGAGTGAAAGAGAGCATCTGGGTAGGTTTTGCTGGAATAACTGAGCCTTGCTCATCAACTGATGCTCAAACATCAGGACATTCAATAGCTTACCAACACATTAAAAACACAGCAACTGTAGTTCTTGCCTAAGACTCTTTTGTCACAGTCTGGGTCCATAATGTTTTACCTTCTCCATAAATATCCTGCTTAAGTTGTCTGCTCTTTAAACACGTACAAAGGAAAAAGGTCCACTAACGCAATTTCGCCGTCACTGTTTCCAAAGCTACTGAACTGTAAACCCTGAGTGTTAGGTAATTGGTGTGTGAACAACTCATCTGGTAATCTCTCTTTAAGTAAAATATTTCAGTAGGTAAATTTAGTTAAACTATGTATAATTAGAACATGAAAAAACAACTTATTTCATGGAGTATACAAGATACCTGATATAATACTGATATACGGTGAACTCAATTTCTTTGCTGTATTGGGTCTTCCATGCATACACACACACAGAGTAGTATACATGTTGACGATATTGTATATACTTTATGCAAAAATTGAGTTTCTCCTTAAATCATGCAGTCAATTGCTCAGCTCACTTTACATAAGATAACGCAATATATGCAAAAAACAAAGACCAAGCCCTGAATCTGAAGTTTGTGCTTAATTGAAGTCCACAAGAATTACTGTTATATGTATATAACCTAGATCAACTATGTGTTTTGAATGTCATTGGAATCATTCCTTTCTCACCACTTATAACGTGTCATTACTTCGCTGCTCTGCACAAGAAGTTATGAATTAACACATAAGCTTCTGAAATCCACTCACTACACATTTTCAGCGACATAAAGGGTTTTTCCTTGTCATTTATTTTTATTTCAGTTAGTCTATAAAATTCAGTACACTTTAATGTTAAAAGAGGAAGACATAAAATAGTTGATTCGCCACACTTGCCAGTGGTACGGTGGCAATTATGGAAAAAATCTTTACATCAGCATTTCTTGATGTATTAGCTGATCATTAGTATTCATTTATTAAAAAAGGATTTGTGAATTATGCAGTAGAAGTAGTAACACAGATGAAAAAAATAAAAAATGGGTTCAGAGAGCATAAAATTAAAGGAGAGAATGAGAATATAAAGTGAGCTAATTGCTACAAAAAAATCCTACACGCAGAGCATCTGGGTTAGTCAGTGACATGAGCTGCTTTAGTTCACTCGGTTATCTAAATATTAGACAGCGTCCAGTCTTGAGTAAACATTCTAGAACTTACAAATACATGAAATAAGAAAAAAGCATCCCAAGAAAGTCATCATTCAAGACATTGTCTATGTTAACAAAGACAGCACTCAGCTGGTAGTCAGCACACTAAATCTTTGGTTTCACACTGACTGGTAAAGACATTTGTCTTCTTCAACCTAAATTCCACCTGCAATGATGTATTGATAAACTTCAGTTGAGCCTTACCTTAAACGCCCTGTACTCTCCAAATCAGTTCTCAGCTTCCCCAAGCTGCCCAAATAAGTGAGGAACACCACAGTAAAACCAGTCTGGAAGGTCCCCGATGCCCAGGCCCATTCAATTAATCTTCTTTGCCAGGTTTTCTTCCTTCTCTACCCCCTCCACCCACAAATTCTGGTGAATTTCCAAACTCTGAACTTCTAATAAATTAGGCAAGTCATCATAAAATATCTTATCATCACTATTCACTTCCACAGAAAGGAGAAGGTTGTGGAAACTCTAGAAGACACAGGAATGAGTTACATTCAGAACAGGGAGATGTGGAAGGAAAGGACTATTAGAAGTACAGTAAATCAGCAGTGGAAGAACACATATTTTACAGAAAAACTTGACCATAATTTCTGGTACTATTCTGCAAGTTATTTTGTGGAAGTGTGACTTCAGAAGGAAAGGGAAGGAAATAAAGGAAGTCTTCCTTCTTCAAAAGGAAGACCTCAGAACGACTATATCTCACTCACTTCAAAGCACAGTGCTTAGTTCACAGGTGAAAACACGGGTTCTTGTGATCAATACTGGAATCTAAGTAGGTTGGAAACCAAATGCTAGAATTAAAACTAAAAAGGTAAGGAACGTGGTTTTTGCTTTTTGTTTTTATTTTCGTTGTTGTTTTTGTTTTTTCTCCCAAGTGCCTATTCTATCAGCAATAGTAAAGTTCTTCCCAATTAATTCTTTTGCTTTGTAAGAAAAACAGACCTGTTTTCAAGTGATCAGCCGCTGCTGGCAGAACACATCCTGTGACACAACTCACTGCAGAGACAGCCTCTTCCCCAGCCGACAAGAAACCCACCATGCTGGGTCAGACACACGTCCTGTTGAGCTCAAGGCCTTGTGTCCAGCTGTAGATGTAAATGGATGCCTTAGAACAAGGCTTTGGTACACCAGTGCGTGATGCTTCCCTGTAATACTTCCCCAGGCTCCCACTTGGAGGACTTCCTTTGCTGGATGCTTGTTCCTTTGGTATTCAGCACCTCCATGACAGTGTCCAATTCCCCTGGAACACTCCTATGATTGTCCGAGTGCTGTAACACTAACAGGAGGAAGGCTGCTACGAACTGCATTTTGTCATAAGAAACTAACAGACATGACTAAGTTTAAAATGGGATCATAATTTTTCTTTTTCTCTCATATTTTTCTTTAACATAATTGCTTTTTAAAACAGAACAAAATAATGAAAAGAAAAAAAAAAAGAACAATAGTTACCTTCTTGGGGTTTTTAAGATCTGTACTTTTGCAGAAGAGGGTTGGTGGCATTTTTGGGGGATGTGGTATGTGTAGTTTTGTTTTCAACACCCCAAGAAAGTATAGAAGTGGTGATGAGCAAAAAAAATGCAACTAATCAGAATTATCAGGTAGTAGATGACAGTTTAAGGCAATCTATAATACGATACAATAGCTGTTAAAAATTTGGAACCGCCAGACAAAATAGTCCAGCAAGATGTTAAGACTACTCCAGACCATAAAGGGGAAGTGAGGATAAACAACAGCAGTGAACAGGAAAGTTATGAAGGACAGGAGGAGGGGAAAAAAAAAAAAAGAAAAGAAAAGAAAATGCCCAAAGAAAATACTTAAGTAACACCTCTCTCTCTCATCTAGATGTTAGTTGGAAAAAAGTATTGGATGACACCACCACGCCAGTGACCACTCCATTCCTTGTGGACAGTCAGAAGAAGGAGGGACTGGAAAGAATCTCCTGGGTTACTGAGACCAAGTTTATATCATTGCAGGCACTACGTCATATAAGTACTTGAACAAATTCACCAATCTCCTTTTTACAGATGGTGCAGCTTTTTTTTGCCTCTGCTACTCCTGCTGCATGCTGTCCAGCATGGTTTGAGGCCAGCACTTTCCTTAAATAACTCATCTTTCTCCCACTCATGCCCCTCCCCAGGTCTCGTTTTGCTGGACGAAACCAGGAAAGCACTTTCACTCTGCTAATACAGGTTCTCTGTTCCTACAAGCCTTTCTTCTCATCTTTTCCATCACGAATGCATTTCTAATGAACACTCATGACAAGCTTCACATAATACTCCAGATACTGAAATTCCTCCAAGTTGGAAATCTTTTCTCCTGACATCTTCCAATCATGTTTGTCTTTTTTTGCACTTGCTCAGTGTTAAATGTATGATCATAGACGATCCTGTGACCACCTAATGGACTCAGAACTGATGCACCTGAGCTGCGTTCCAGTGACGCCCAAGTACCACAGACATGCATTTAACTAGATCTCTGAACAAACTGCGTAAAAGGAGGCTCTTTCTCTCTCCTCTAGCAAGGTATCGCTCTCTGATGAGTGACATGAGAACAATACTTTGCGTAAGCGACTTCCAAGTGAAGTTACTGATTAGTGCAGATGTTGTGAAGGCAAAAAGCCATCAGAACTTGGCAGGAAGAACTTTGTCATTAAGTAATTCAATCTAAGTGACAAAATGATTTGTAGATGACTGTGCCGAGTTCTCTGCCTTTCCTTCTCACACTCTAATACACTATGAACGGGAGTGTCATTTGGGATCTTTTTCCCCCTTAACTATACTTCTTTTTCATCTCACATCACAAGTTTACCAGAAGTTTCCTGTCATCATCTTGCAAAGACGGGAGCAAGAGGTTTGGATGCCACCTCTGTTCGAACACTGTGAAACGCAGCAGAAATGGAGCCACTGATGATGGAAATAAAGCACAACACAGAGTAAGGAGAAATGAAATGAAAATGTACAGCTCAGCTGGAAGTCTGGAGATATCTTAAGGAGGCAGGTGACCAAGCAAGAATGGAGCAGAATCTTTTCCTAATCTCATGCCCTTAATAAAGTCTGGTGGCATGGGTATAAAGCATTTTCAAGTCCTATTCTTTTTGTTTGGCTTGGTTGGGGAGGAAGGTCAAGGTGCAAGTTCACACTCACTGCGGCAAAAGCAGACTGTATAGAAGTCAGCAGTGCAGCTACAGATCAATGTTGCAAAACTTACTAAATGAGAGCCTCATCCGAACCAGGTGAAGATATTTCAGGAAAACAGTGTTCAAGAATACCAAACAGGCTCCCACCCCTGGAATTCAAGGGTGTCCTGTTCAACTCCATCAGATCTATACAGGCAGATAGCAACACTTTTTTCTTCAAAATGGGCTGCAAATACCTCTAAAGTAAACATCATCCCCTTTGTTGTGAGCATCATGCTCATCCTTAGGCTCCATTGTTGAAGCTTCTGAGCTAACTGATGAGCACAGCTACGTTTGCACTGAAAGTATCTGCGCTGTGCACGTACGGACCCAAGACAGAGCATCTGGCATTTAGGGGAAAAAATGTTATAATTCTAAGCAACAAGTTATTCAGGACAATGATTAGCTAAAGGGCAAAAAGAGTTATGAACCACCAGTACCATGATATAACGCTTGAAAGGGACAAATAAACTGTCAGTGATATCAATATTCCAAAGGTGCTATTTAAAAAAAAAATCCTATTTTTTTCCCGTAAGAAATAAAAGGGACACTAGGAAATATTCTGTTTATACAGTTATGCAGTATGTCTAGTGAGGGATGTTTACATCCACAGCACCCTTCCAAGGGAGGGTTTTCCCCAACACGCATGTGCGACGATGTTGCTGTCATATGCTCATTAACCCGGAGCGGCCACTTCTGCTCCCTCTCTGCGGCTATGATTAATGTGTCTGCTTTGAAAAGCAAGCTGCTCTGTGCCAACAAAACTCTGAAGGTATGCTTTAAAAACCACACATGCACAGATAGACTTTCTGTCTCCAACTGGATCAGGACTCCTCAAAAGCTGTGGCAGTGTATTTTGCCATACTGGTCTGACAGCGAGCACCCGTGTGCTGACACAGACTGGCCCGTGGCTATTGCCATTACGCATGCCCTGCTTCCTTCTCTCAAGGGAAGAGGCTTCCACCATTACCCTATGGATCAGCCAACAGTACAAGCTCTGGAAATAAACACAGGCATCAACCTAAGCAGCCTGATTTTTAGATGTGTTAAAAACCATACAGCTTTCAGAGTTACCATATAGTAAAGTCAGGACTCTTTCTAGGCACCTAACTTCTAAGTATCTAAATATGACTATTTTTGGCTCAATCACCTGTCAAAAAACCCCAAAACTCAAACCCATAGATCTGAAATATTATTGTTCCAGCTATATTCTAAGAGATCTCTTCCCTGTCTTTCAGATGATCAGCTCTCTCTTCTGCAAATCTGGGATCAGCTGCATACGTTGGTCCCTGAAGAGCCATTTCTGCATCAGATGATTCATTTTCTGCATATGATAAGGTACAATAAACGCAGCCACCAATAAACCACACCCCCTCACAATTTGACTTACGCAACTGCCACATTTACAAATTTTGCACATGAAAAGCTACTGGTTGTTTTCCACGCAGGTGCAGACTCTGTGTTTCTGCAGGCAGAGAATTCGCACGTAAACGTCGGCCAAACACTGCTCAGTTTAGGTTTGCTTGGTTTCAAATACTGCCAAGGAACCCGTCTTCCTGGACTAATTGACGGTGTGGGACTTTAAACAGAGGAAGAACAAAATCCTCTTTGTGCTCTGTATGTAGAAGGTACAGAAAAAGAAATAATTGGCAGCAAGCTTAACTGGAGGTTAAAGGTAAACTCCAAATGAGTGGAAATTCCAGCATTGCCCATAATAGTTATTTTGTCACTATCTGGATTTTTACCACTACCGTAATCTCTTACAAATAAAGCTGTTTACCAGCAACACATCAAGAAGGCATTATCGGAAAAGTCAGACTACTTCAGCTATAACAGTGCATACAACGCTACCTATCTTCAAGGCTCAGATTTATGAGGTAGAAACATTGCTTCAGGCGGTTTTCAAGAATAGGTACAGGAGGCGGAGATTACAGAGAGGAGAGTGTTGTGTTGTGGTTAAAGGTTATAAAGCTGCATTTACATGGCGCTTTTCAATAGCTACAAAATTAACTTAGATATTTCAGGAAAGGACAAGTACAAAAATCATCGGTGCTGCAGAGACAAGGGGGAAAACACTTTTTTTTTTCTCCAGTAGAACTCTTGTCAAAATGGAAAACAGGGGATTTTATGTAGAGGTATCAAAAACAAAGATTCATCTGCTGAGACTTCAATTTAGAAGCAGACTGGGAGAGGGGGAAGCGGACGAGGCGTAGGAAATCTAACATGCTTCCCAGGCACATGCTGTGACAGTACGATTCTCACCTCCTCAAGCCCGTGAATCAAAGGTATTGAAGATTCAAGCATTTTTCTCCTGGCAGTGGGTGGCCTAGTCCCGAAATCCAGCTGCCTTTCTGTATGAGAGACAGCTGAAATCATCTTCATGTACGCTAGATTTATGCTATTATGCAGATCATATCAAACATATATGCTCTGGTGAGTTTTCTCCTGATGTAATTGTCTCTTTTTCCAAGCTAAGCACGTCCCACCACAAAATACCATAGGCGTACCCCCAAAAATCAACCATGTTATTAGATGATTATAAATAGCCATTTTCTCTTTTTTTCAACCTCTCCAACTTTCATCTACTTCAGATTTTTTTCCAGTGCTGACTTGGAGTTCAGCTCTTTTCAAAGAAGCAGAAGCGGAGGGCTAAACTGAAAGGACGTTAGTCCTTAAATAGGACAGATCCAACGAGGTATTTTCACATATTCTAAAGCAAATGCTTGCAACAATGCGTAAACTTTACAGGTCCTAGAGGTCCTATCCAAACTAAACATCTGCAGCAGCACAGCCAACACCAGCGCTTGGGAGCCTGCCAGGCTCCAAACGTGGCTCTCCCCATCTCTAACCTACAGCAGGGTGCTGCCCAAGATGCTCAGATGAAGTCACAGATTACATCAAAGATGCCAAACAATGAAAAAAAAAATTGTTTTTAATCCTGAATGCTGTCAATAACCTCTCCTGCCCCCAGCAATTTCAAGTTGCAGCGCACACAGGGAGGAATTTATCAGAGCACGGCAGGCTTCACAGAACCCTGCTGTATATTGGGAGGGTCCCAAAAGAAACTCAGTGCTTCTTACCATCTTTATCCTGGAAAGAATAGACAAATAAAACTAATGGCAAAGCTATCGAGAGTCAAGGCCACAGAGCGAACCCACAAGCTGCCAAGGTGGCTGGGAGCAGCAGTCCATGCAGTCAGCCACCTTGTCCTCAACACTGACCAAAACAGGCTCCTTCAGGGCAAAATCCCTCATGAGGTGGTTACACAACAACAAGTGGTCTCTTAAAATCTCCCCATTTATGCTAAGACATCCCATGCCAGAAGATTTATATCCCTGTTCTCACCGCTGACTTCTACTGTCTGCTAATTTTTAGTTTGGAAATCCTTGCTGCCTAAAACCACGCGTGTTTGGTTTTTCCTCTCAAAACACCGCTGGGATGAGCTCCACAGACTGCGCACGCTTCCCCACACACCCTTTTTTACTTGCATTATCTCCCTCTTGTTTCTGTACCATACAAGACAGCAAACAAAATAGCATCAAAAACGTCAATGAGAACTGCTGTATACTATCCTAACGTCCCCTCATTTTCACCTCTTCCTCTTCAGTAAAGGGTCCTAATTATACATATGAGATACTTTCCACAACACTAAATATTCTTTTTGTCTGCCTTGGCAGACCCTTCATTTCTGCTACAACCCTTCCATCTCCGGTCTCTTTTGCTAGCCCAGATTTGATCACCAGCTATGCCTTTACCGCTCAGGAAGGTCTTGTCTTTACAGAAAAGAGGAGTCTTTACACCAAAAAGCCAGTGCACCAGCATTTAGTCTTTCAAATTACTTATCATTTACTTAATAGCATGAGAGAATCAGTGCACAGGCTCCCATTGCTTCTCCTAACGTCCACCTCTCAACGCAGTGGTTCTGCAGCAATTTAGTGGAAATAGCTTATTACTTAGTGATAGCTGGTATTAGTCATGTTAGCTTTTATGCAACGATAATCTAAAATGGGTACGGTGCAAGTGCTGTATCTCCATCTGCATCTATATGCATGTGATTTAAAGAAGGGTGTCTAAATAAGGATTTAAGGGACTAATTGTGGATACTTACTTTCTAAAACGGCAGCATTAAAAAGCTGTCATTTCACTTTGTAATTAGCACCAGGCTATTTAGCAATTCTCCAAGTGCAACTTACCATTATTCCTTCAAATATCTTCAAACTTTGAACGAGCCCAGCACCTAAAGATTCCAATTTAGACACCAAGGGAGGGGAAAAAAATGTTCTCATTTGGGCATCTAGTTCTTGGGAAGAGCAGCTGGAAGCCAAGTATTACGAGAGCTTCATTTAGATGCTGAAGTAGAATCTGAGCTCTTTTGAAAATCAGATATTTAGTGACAAAATCTATAAGCATTCAGTTCAGTAAGAATTATCATCTCTGTTGGGAAGGACACATTTGTTTTACTAGATAAAGCAGCAATCATTTAGCTGTTTTTCTCACAGCAAGAAATCCCCTGTTCCATGAATTTATAAGAGCATGGCCAAATCCTGTATACTTTATCTTCCCTCTATATTTGCTGGATGAAGGAAATGGGTAAGGTTTGCAATAGGACAGAGGACTAGCTGAAAAGGTAATGTCAAGCTTGCAGATTTCAAATAAAACACATATTCCGGAAGGTTCTGTTAATTCAGCAGGAGTAACTGAAGTCTGAAGACGAAAAATATCAGCTTAAAGAAAACCCTATATAAAGCCTGCACTATTCTGTTAAACTGTTTCTACTTAACTGCTATTAGGGTTGTACTTTAACTGCCGTTACTAAGATCTTAAGTGTCTTGAGCAGTTTCCTTAGTTAGGGAAACTTTTTCAACATCTGTGGATGTGCCGTTTATATATTACATACATAGCAAGTAAATATTGATCTATTGTTATAGCAGGTTTCTTAGAGTAGTTCAGCCACATGTATATTCAACTCCGATTTATCTGCTACCCTGTGGGAGGGGTAAGGGGGCACAGTGCCTGCAAATGAAGAACAGTAGTATATGCTGGTTTTGATAAAAGCTTCCATTTTTGTAAACTACAAATAACGAACAGAATTCACTGCTGAAAATTTCTCCTCACACATTTTCTAGCAACAAACTTTAATCGTACTGAATACAAGGTTGACCGTACTCTGCCCATATGCAATACCTGCCAGTCTCATTTCCTAATAAGGAACACAGTTTTACTTCTTCAGGCTGGTATATAATCCTTGAGGAACAAAACTGCCAACGCTTACCATTTTATGGAGTTTCATACGCTATTTACTGTTTCCTCTTAAGGCCATAAGCCTGAGAATATTACACGCCCACCCACACATACAAACACATCTCTCCTTTTAATTACATTTCTAGCCCTAGAGATTACGGATCGGCCTGGAACTTTAAACTATGTGCATCCTAAAATATCAACCCAAGATGCATGTAATCTTAGGATCTTTTCACAAGCTGCTCATGATCTTTGGAGAGGAGAAGACTTCTTGATTTGGGAATGTTTCTGGTAGGCAAAGTTTACCACCTTGCAAGCTTATGCAACAGCTCTGACTCACTCGTTGCATCTCGTCCCATCTGCCAGGATGCCTCCTGCTCCCAGCACGGCACCGATGCGGCACGGAACAGGGCTGTGGACGCATCCTGCCTCTTGTCACCCAAAGGTGGCACAGCCAGGAAAGGAAGATGAACCACAGAGGCTGCAAAATTAACCCGGAAGCAGCGTGGACGCACGGAATTGGAGGAGGACCCAGGAGCCACCTAGGAAGGACCAGCCCCTCACAAAGATGGACCACCACAAGCACCTCTGGAGGGGGTGTACTGGAACACCCCTGCTTCCTTAACATACTCACAGGCAGCATCAGCTCAGATGAATTCAAAGCTCTGAGGCTGGAAACACAGCCTGCTAAAACCATTTGTGGTGACGGGCCAGCTGCCGTGTAGATGCCGTTACAGTCAATGTCTTGGCTTGCTTAAGCTGCCATTTATTTCCTAGCATAGTAAAACCATGGTAAAACTGGCCTTTATTTTGCATTTATTGAAATGTAATTTAAAAGATTTACTTTCACACCATTTTTCTGGCAGCAGAACATATTTTGGAGGTTTGGGGTTTTTTTTAATTCTTTTTTTAAAGCCAGAGCCTTTAACAAGTTAGCAATTTTAATGAGGAGAGGAATGTTAACTACTTTCATGGTTTGTATTTATTCAAGAAGAGAAAAATTAAACTTTCCCCCCTCTTGGAAGCTAGCAAGAATTTCATATCTGTGGGAGGTGCTGACTGCCCAACTGTTTGCTTAAATATGTTATTTAAAGTATTCTTAAAAATACGGTTCCCTCATAACATTAAGCATCCCCATTACCCTAGCCATCAAAATTATTTTCATAGTGAATACAGGGCAGCACATGCGTTCCCACTTGATTCATTACAAGAGACAAGGAAAACACAAAGCAGACAGAAAATCATGAATGGTTGTGCAGCGTTTCTGTGATGCAGAGTATGAATGGCCAGAAAGGCCAACCTAATCATTTCTCTATCTCCACTATTTTTGAATATCCTACTCGGTTACTGCATGAATCAAAGGTACCCTCGGTTCTTCATTTCTTGATCATCCCTGAAAAATAAAAAAGTACCAGCAACCTCAGTATACAATTATCGGCCCTCGAATTCTAAGCTAAAAAAAAAAAAAGCTCAAAATGTAATAAAGAAGGTAGGAATACATCTGCCTTTGTAAACAAATCACCCGGATGAATAAGTGGCATCCATGCTAATACTGCCAAAGGCAAAACCACGACCTAAGGAAAAAACATTAATCTCTTTTACGTTGCTGCAGTCTCATTGGGATCACTGTATTTATTAATACCCAGACTTTTTTCCCATACATCAATTGCTACTACTACTTCATACTTTCTCCCCTACAAGGTCAAAATTTATCCTGTGGAGGCTTACTATTCAAAAATTAAAAAAATAAAATAAAAAAAAAGCTAGACTTGTTTCCCAGTCAGCTCAAAGTCACTGCAGAAGACAGACCTATCTGTACACACAGCAACCTAGACAGGACCTTCAGACTCAAGAGCAGGGATGCTAACGGAACCATGATGAAAGGTCAACACAGTTTGGAAATTAAATTCAAAAAAAAATAAAATCAGAACCTGCTCTTGCTTTCTTGGATGCCCACATACATGTGAGGAGCACAGCTATAGCTCAGCAGTGATACCCATGACAGCTGTGCAGCTCCTGGGCCACATGGCACACCCCAGCCTGGGATGCTGATGTTGGAGGCAGGCAGGGGACCTTAACCCCTGGGTTTATCCTGGAAGCAATGCGGTACTGCTACCTATGAAAGGCTGGAGATGCCAACAGCTCTGCTATGGATCACTCCATGGGAGCTCTCCCAGAGACACTCACTCCCTGTGGGACAGCCCAGGGCAGGGATCCAGACTAAGCAAAGCCATGGTTTATCCTTGCCCCAAAGCAAGCAGGGTGGTCCCAGCCCTCACCCTCCTGCCTAGGGCTGTGCCTGGGAGAAACTCCCCAAAAAGGGAGCACCCTGTCTCTCCTCATCACCATGAGCTGCATGGCTGTGGGAACTAAGATGGTACAGCCACTCCCTTCGGCTGCCGGTCCAAGCCTCAGTCGCAGCATCCTACAACATTCACCGAGGACGTCCAGCCATCTGCTAACCACCTTCGGCCCTGCTCGCACTCCAGCTCCCCTTCAGCAGCCACAGTCATTCCTTCCGAACACATTAAAAACACCTCCAGTCAAGGGGCACCGCCAAATGACTGCGAGTAGATGAAATTGCAGCAGCTACTGTGATTTCAGTAAGTGAGAAAAAGATAATCTCTGTTGCTTATCTTTATTCATAGTTTGTTTTCAAGCACATAGTCGTCAAATTAGGTCACAGGCATACGGTGCATGTTGTACAAGAGTTTATTACTGAAGCCATGCAAGTGTCACCATTCTGGTTCACAGGTGTTGTGATAAACAAGGTTTTATTTCTCATCCATTCAAGACACCAACTTTTTTTTTTGAGTGTAAATTTAAAGTGGACTCAGAAACCATCAGGTCTAACAATTTCAGTCAAAGCCATCAACTAAGATAGTTTCAAAACTTTACAGAAAAGAACTAAATCTAGGGTTTTAACAAGGTTCAGCCAGGATGAGCTGTGTTTGTTGTCAGATGTGACAGCAAAATTTAAATAGTCATAGCTGATTGTAAATTTAGGCAAGAGCTATAAATCTTCCTCTCATTTGTCAGTTCAGTTCCAGTTCTGCTGCTCTACTCAAATATTTGGCAAGATTATACTTCTGTGTTTTATTTCCTAATCTGACCATTATGGCAACTAATTTATTTATATGTAATTTAATTATCTTTAGCTGTTCTGCATCCTTGGTGCTCTCTGAACACTCCATCTCCAGCTATTTAATTTTCTTTTCACTCTTCTCCTGCATTTGAATGATTGCTTTTTTTACACAGGTTCCTGGCATGAAAGTGTTGCTTAACTTGTGGCATCTGCAGTCAGAGCTGTTATTTTATTTCAACACATTGTCTGGCCAAGGGAATGAACCCCAGGACTTTGATCTTCGGTCCTTAGGGCTCACATTCGGAAGCTGTTATTTTCTTACTGATGCTAATGAAGCTGCTCTGCTCTTTTCTTCTATTGATTCCTGCTCCTGTTCCGCCACCAGGTACTATTCGCAAAGCGGAGAGTTCCCTTGATCCTTGCGAGTGCACCTTTAATTCCTTCATTTCTATTTTAAAATCTTGCCAGGCTGCTGCTGGGAGATTCAAGTCGAGGAAGAACCTACTGCCTTTCATTGTGGTGCCCACTGCTGCTAGCACAAGTTTCACAGCTGAACTCTGCGGAGTCTAGATTTCACCTATACCTCCAATATAGATTTATGCAACCTCCAAAGTCCTCACAGGACCTATAATACCCAGCCCAGCAGCAGGTTTGGCTTCTCTTGGGGCAGCCTTTCCTCCGAGCTCCCCCCAGCTCCTGGGTGTCCCCCAGCCACACACCTCCCTCTTCTCAGCACGCAGCAACTGCAGAGCATACACACAATTCCTCTTGTTTAGCAGTCTCCCTGTATCACCTCTCTTACATCTGTTCTGCCACTGCAATATTTGTAAAACTATAATAACCTAAAAAGTGCCATTTGGCTAACTGAGGCATTTCACATGAACTCCTTGTCTTCAATTTAGCCGTGTGTATTTGCCTTAGAGGAAAGAAGCATCCCCCACACCTTCCCTTTCCACATTTTTTTTTTTTTTTCAATTAATAAGCTTCAAAATAGAACAACAGCAGATAAATTTACTTATTAGATAACAGCTGCCAAAATTTGCTGTTAACATACTGGAATTACTGTGGAGAAATGCATTCTGCAAATAAATTCAATCTGCAAAAGATTTCATTTGGCACCAAGACAAAAGTTCCTTAATTCAAATACACATTTACAAGGTTTCCATGTAAGTTTTACCTTTGTGGTATAAAAAAAAAAAATTCTCATTTAATGGGCTGTTGTAGGGCCAAACTACAACTGCAAGATGGCATCTTAAATAATACAAAACACCCTCCAATTATCTACTGACCTTTGAGAAAACCTGCACACCTCTCCTCACTTTTTAATACTTTTTACCTACTTTCTTTCTCAGCTAGTTTCATTCTAACAGACTATGTAGCAACTCTTACCTGTTTTACTTCAAACCTAGACACTGCCCACTCTCTGAAGTGGGAACTTAGATGTCACTTCCCAATTTGAAGAGATTTCAAGGGCAAGAGAAAGCTGACTGGGTGTGCAGTGAGACGACGGGACGTGGGATTCAAGTTGGGTCTGGCCAGCCTGTCTAGCAGTATGAAAGAACACTGTCAGCTGTTCTGGCTTGCTCTGAATTTCTTTTTTGAAAACTTCAGCAGAAATCACATAGTGATTCCTCAGTGTGAGTTTACAGAAAGCATGTGTTACCCACATGAAATAAAACAAAGCGAATTTAAGTCACCCGCTGCGAAACTGGTAGGCTTTGGGCGAAAGCTTGAAGTCCAATGAAGGAGTTCAGCGGCGACAGGGATCTCGCCCCGCTTACCTTGCACATCGCTCCCCTGCGCCAACCCTTCTGTGCACGCACCGCCTTCCCCCAGACCAGATGGTAGGGATGAGCACAATTAATAGTACAGACCCTGCTCCCGCCTCTCGGAGGTGGCGGTGGACACGATTCAGAGCAGGGAGAATATTCTGCTTATTTTCCTCAGCGGTGCCCACGCAGATTTGGGGAAGTTAGAAACAGGAGCTAAGTGTCTGCAGGAACATCAGCTGGTACCGGGAGCTGGATGCAGACAGAAAGAACAAGAATAAGCAGGTAGGTGAGAGCAGAAGTCTACAATTGCAGAGCGCAACAGGAGCCTGAGCTCACAACAGGGACTGGTATTTTATGGCAATAAAGAAATAGTAAATCGATGCTTCATCCCGATCTGGTGGCTGGCTGACACCTACAGCATCCTGCCACAGGTGCCTTCTACTTTTGTAGCTCACGCAATGGTTTCATGCGGTAAATCTTCCACACTAAGGAACGCTACAGGAAGCGGAACAGTTTCCACAAAATGTATTGTGTTTGTGTTTTCAGAAGACTCTGAAAACTCACAAAAAAACCCAAACCAAACAAAAAACCCAAGACAACACCACCACCACCCACCCCCTCAACCTACAGATAGCCGAGGTCTCAGAAGCAAGGAAATGCCAGAATTGAATCCATCAGTACAACCTTAATTTGGTCTCTTTTTATCATGATATACACACTGTCTTTAAATGCAGGAGAAAACACTAGATATTTTGTTAAAAAGTATCTAAAACTATGACATACATCTAGAATCTGTTTTGGTGGGTTTGGGTGTTTGGTTTTGTTGGTGGTTTGGTTTTTTTTTTTTAAACACATAATGGCATGCAACCTTTCTACTATGTCTCCATACAAGAAATTGTACACCTATATCCCAGAAGATGCTTATTTGGGGAACTTGTATTTCGACTACGTAAGCCAAACTACTAGTTTACAGACTGAAAATACATCCCAGAAGGTATGCTTTATTTTGTCTGGTATTGCTCCTCATTCCAGGCTCTGTAAATGGACCCCCAGCCAACCAACTCACCCTAACGTCAACCAAAGGGCAATTCTGCTGTGCTCCAAGTATTTGTTGTGCTTTCCTGGCCAACACCGCCAGAGGCAGGGACAGAAACTGCCCTGAAACACAGGCTGTGGTCCCTGGACCTTTTAGTCTGACCCTCAGGCAGGAAAGCAGGGATGCATCAGTGGACTTCTGATTTTGACAATGTAAATTGTGAGCAAGCTGATATGAAAACACCAAGTACGAGTTACCTGCTGTTTATGACAAAAATCTCATTTGTTCCATTATTGCAGGCAATATAAACCCAGGGCATCACACAGCTTCCTCACATACATCCAGTGCAGAGAGGGATTTCGTATGGGGACACGTGCCTCCAGTATCAACGCGCCAGTGCTACCGATCTTCCCCTGGCTCCTTTCACTTCTCTGCTCAGAGCCCACACCCAGCCATGAAACACTGGTGTTTTTATAATTAAAAAGAGGATTATTTTCTTTTCCAGCTCAGTTATTGGTAGAGCTTTCTACACATTTATAGTTGAAACATGAGGACTAAAATGTACCACAAACTTTGCTTCAAAGACACCCTTCAAAGCAGAGATCCGGCTGCTACAACCCAGGTTTTGTCATCAATTTTCACTGTATACCCATTTATGTTTTAATTTACCCAATGGACACCCCTACATATTGCACAAAGACTGGATTTTGTTGTGGATAGACTATACCAACAGAAGACTGGTGGCAGCATCATTTTTCCCAGGAGGAGTCAGTGGCTGTAAGACACCCCAAGTTCAGTACTTTGGTGCCAATCTGCTTTTGTAAGTTTAAGAAAAATACCAGTCTGTACTTAGGAATCTAAGAATATTAAAGTCTTCCCAGGGTACATTTAAACAGGTAATACTTGCAAGTGCCAATTTTGCATTAAACACTGGTAATGTTTAGTAAAAGAGACAATATAGTATCAATCAGAAAATGTTCTGCAACCAGCTAATAATAGACAAAATAATCACCTTTGGCTCTTCAGCTGTCTTTAGAAATGCTTAATGATGCAAATATCCAAGTTAAATCAGCCTAATTAAAGAGACTTCCTCTTACATACCTTTCTGTCTTTAAATATTTAGATCATAGAGATGGATGAAATATTGAGACTTACAAAGGTACAACCCAACTACACCTCCCGCTTCACTTCTGCATTGTCATGTTATGTTGTCAAGGTCTACCTAAGGAGAAAAGTATCGCCAATTCAGGGGGAGATCGGGAGATGCAGCCTTCGTTGTGCTGAAGAGATGACCTTTTACTTCTTGATCAGCATCTATACTCTGACTCATGGCTGCTGCACCACAGGAACACCACCAGCTCTGATGGCATCTGTCTCTCTTTTCTTGTTGTCTCCTTTCCCAATTACCCTGTTCTGCACAGTCCAGGCCCGATTAGCACTACCTCTTACTTAACGATGAGGAATTGCAGCTCAAGATGCAGCAAGAAGCCAGACAATGCACCTGAGGTCAGCCTGGTGAGCATGCAGGATCAGCAGTTTGGGCAGGCAGTGTTTTCCCTGGGCTATCACCATTACCACCTGCGTAGCAGCTTTTCCAGTAACATAATCTCCGTATCAGCTCTCAAGTACTGACACCGGGAACTGCTGAGGTCTCTGCTGGGTGCTGCAAGAGACTCAACAGCATCTCTTCAGTTGCCTGGTTTGGCTCCGCAAGGAACTGCCCAGAGGGTGGCTTCAGATGGTTACAGGACCTTTAAGCAAAAATCCTGCCTCTCCAAGAGAAACACCCTCTGTGTCCTCACTGCCTCTCACTCGCATTTCAGCTCATTATCCAGCACTTCCACAGCAAGACATTGGAGAATCACCCTTCCTTCAAGGCACATTTAGTTGAAATTTGCTATCATTTACTCACACCATGGGAACAACGGTATTTCACTACTGCTGCTTTCAAAGATTAAGTGAATTACAAGAAATACTAATGTAACTGAGATCTGTTCTCCTCCCTTCCCCCAAATCCATTGCACTGAGAGCTCCTTTTCTTAAGAGTCCTTCCCACAGGCTCGCACATCGTGGAGATTAGCAGACAATGCAGAGCTGTCTGAGCGCATATTGGCAGGAAACCGTTAGTGTCAAATTAGCCAAGTTAACATGATAGATTGTGATAAATTGAATGCTTGGGGTACTACGTGCTTGAACTATGCGGTGCTGTGTATCACAGCAAATCTATTTCCTAAAACCTCTAACTGGGCAATTTCATCCATATAAAAATGCTACTAAATATGCTTCTGCTTGTTGTCAGATGGTTTCCTCTCCTTTTCAGCAGCTATAAAACATATGGGGTTTATGCTGCTAAGAGCCTTCGTAAATCATGCCGTAATACCTGTGGGTTATACTTAGCTATAGACATGTCTTCAGATGATGTCAATTGTTGTAGCTGCCTTGACATCACAGCCAAAATTATTTACAGCACCTGAGCATCTCTCCTGCTGTGCTCAGCACTTAGAAAGGTGGGTAAATGAGAAGTGGTTTTCCTTTAGGTTTAGGAGGACTTTTAAGCAGAACTTGGTCTTGAGAAACTAAAAGCCCAACAGTCACTCAAATCTGGCCCTTGTCTGTTTGACCTTTCAAAGAGTAGATCCCTAGATATAAAAACGTTACTCTTGACCCTCTCCTGCTTGCTAGTCTTGCTGCCCTTTGCCTTACACAGCAGAAACCTAAAGAAACATCTCTGATGATAACATGAGCACATACACATATAAATGAAGGTGTTCACCATTTATCTCACTCTCTTTTCAGAGAGGACAACCACCACCTTTAGCAAGGAGCAGCTAGGACAATGCTGAATCATCCCACCAGCTTCCCTATGCAGTCAGGAAAGAGGCACCTCCACGCTGTAATTCACCCCACCTGAGAAGGGAGACTTCAGCCAGCTCCTACCTCCCAAGGACAGCCAGGA
>NW_009603439.1:23760-40709 GCF_000690535.1 Cariama cristata
TCCTGCACCATACCACAACAAGACTCCAGGCCTCCTCTTCTCTCGGGAAAGGTTTAGTCCGAGCAGGAACGCTGCGGCTAAGCAGAGTGCTACAGCCCAGGGGTGAACTTCCTTCACAGCTGGGCGATGGGTGCAGGTGCACAAGAGGGATGTTAACCATCCTGCTAACAACCCCTGCCCCTCCTGGAAGCCAAGGCTCCTTCACCATGCAGACGTGCTCCAGGTGCAGGCCTCCTCTTCTCTCGGGAAAGGTTTAGTCCGAGCAGGAACGCTGCGGCTAAGCAGAGTGCTACAGCCCAGGGGTGAACTTCCTTCACAGCTGGGCGATGGGTGCAGGTGCACAAGAGGGATGTTAACCATCCTGCTAACAACCCCTGCCCCTCCTGGAAGCCAAGGCTCCTTCACCATGCAGACGTGCTCCAGGTGCCTTTAACTACTGGTGCTTAAAAAAAGTTTAATCTGGATCCATCCCCCCCCATGTCCTTTTGAAATCTTTCCTTATTCTTCCCTATACACCAATTAGCAAGTAATTGCCAAAAAGTATGAAACAGATTCAACACTTTTTTCCACAGGTTTAAGTCCATTAATTAATAACAGAAGAATAGTTCTAACTCTCAAAATATTGCTTTTATATTTTTAGTTTTTCTTACAAGGTTAATAATTACAGCTGAGCTTGTTTCCAGAGCCACTTCCTAAGCAAAGCTCTAGACAGTCCTCACAATATTAACAAGTTTTGCATTGCTGCACTGCATATAAACCTCACAATGGAGGTTTCTGCAACTTCCACGCTACACTTTTATAATAAAGCAATGCAATAAAAAGTCAGGCAAAAGAAGCAAAGCACATCATAACAGGCTGGTATTAAAATAACCTCAAACTTCCCTACCTGCAGGAAGCAGTAGATCTCACAGGGTTAAAAATTATTTTTCAGTCAATCTTGTTATGCATCCCACACACTAGAACTTATCTGACATGAAAGGGGATAGATAGATGTAAATATAGTACATGAAGCACAGTATTAATTTTAGTACAGACAAATTATGTTAAAGACTGTCAACATTCAGTCTGGCACAACTGCTATACAGCTACAACATTTGTGGGGGGAAAAAAAAAAAAGAGGGAGTCAGGATGGTCTCATTTGTCTGCTGCAAATGGGTCATTCAAAATTAAATTCTGCGTGAACCCCACCCCAGGCTTTGGGGAGCCTCAGTCGAAAGATGTTATTTCTGAAAGCGCTTATGCAACGTTTTAGAGCAACTTCGTGGGTTCTGCATCAGGAAGCAGCACGGCTTTGCGGAGATCCTTGTGGGAGTGTAATGGCTCATCTGGGAGATGCCTATAACTGCAGCATCCACCAAGGACGGCATCTCCTCCTCGTGTAACACTGCTTTCGGAAAGTATTCGCAATTTAGGGGCTTCTCAGTTTTGTTTCTGTTTTAACAATTCTAAGAGCTTAACAATTTCTTTCATTTAAAGGAGAAAAATAAAAAAAAAAGAGCCAGAAACCCCAATTTCCTATTTATTTTTAGTGTCACTTAGCGTGCATCCTGCTAAACCAGCAATCACCCCAGCGTGAGCTGACTAGAAGCAGCAGCAGGTAGGTGCCTGGCTAGCTAGCAGGGATCAGATCAAAGAGAAATAAGACTAGGTTTACTGGGTAAATCCGAGCAGGGGACCTTGCTTGTGCTCCCACCCACATTTTAAAGATGTTCATTTTTGTGCGGCAGGGCCCCTCAGCTCATGGTACAAAAGTGGAGCGGACCCCTAGAAGAGTACCAGACCAAGGCTCTCTCCATTGTGCAATGAAGATTGCACGAGACCAAATAACTGCCATAAAACCACCGCTGGGGCCAGGGCCTGCCTTCTCTTCCCCATCTCTGCTTGTTGCAGGCACATTTTGCTATCACCTGGGGGGAGCAGTAGGAGCAGCTTCTCCCAGACAGGGACAGGAGGGGGACTTGGCAGTGAAGCCCCTGTACCCTGCAGAGCTGTTTGCAGATTTGACTCACATCTGCCTCCTGACTTACCAGCAGCTGCGTGACAACTTCCAACCCAACACTCAGGGCAAAGGCTTGGGTTTAGTATCTGATGCTCAAACACTACTATAAAGTTTTTTTCTTTTACAAATACCTGCCCGATGGAAAAAGCATGCTCTATTACCTACACGCACATGCATCAGCTTTGAAAGTCTGAGGTCAGATCTCTATTCAAAGATAGGCACGTACATATATATGCAAAAGCAACAGGAACTCAAAGGTGACATTTATTTTTACAACAGCATTTTCAAATTTCCCAACAAAAGGCATATGGTATTATTATAAGCTTTGTCTACTGTGGGAGGGCTTGCTAGAGAGACTATACTGACAAGCCCTTCTGGTATAAACTAGGATTCAAACCAGATACCTGCCAGCCAAAAATAACACACATGCAAATGCTGTATTACCCAAGTCAAAGTAGAGAGCTGCGTTTTGGATATCGGACTTTGGAGAAATCTAGATTTCAGATTCAAACTCCATCTTCTATTTTGCCTTCAGCAAGAAAGCCCACAATAGTCTTTTCCAAAGAAATTCTCTTAACGCATTTTAAAGCCAAATTTACCGTTCCATTTTGCTTCAGTAATCTACCAAAGACATTTTCTGAACTTAGTAATAAATGGCAAACAAGAAACAGGAGAAGGGCAGGAAAAAAAATTTCCTATGGCTGAGGGCATAATTTCTTTCAAAATCATGTACTTAAAGCTATGTAAGTACAGCTCTATCTGAAAATTAGTGAATCTCTTAAGAGTTAACTTTGAATAAACGAAGTCAAGTTAGTACAGACAGGCCAGCTGAAGCTGACTTTAACTTTTTCTTGAAACTCCTACTCCATAAGGTATATACATTAATATTAAAGTTATTCAGATCCTAAATAACATCAGCTTTCTTCATTTCATTAGGAAAAGAGTAATTTGTTAGCAGTATAAAATTAAGTGCTGGTGACCCACTATGCAACCCCTTTGTGTTCAATAGGGTCCCTGAAGTTCTCCTGTAGGTTTATGTCAGGCCATAACATTATCGTAGTCAACCTTTCCACGCCGTAAACCACACAATATTTAAATGCAGAACACACATTACACTGCACTTGTAATGGAGGACACATCTGGTCTGTTTTCTGGTAAAAAACAAAACAAAAACAGAAAAACAAAACAACACCTCAATCAATCACCAAAAAACCCCAGATCTTCTACTATTAGAGTCTCAACTCAATATATTACTTCCACCTTGATAAGTCACTTGCCATGCAGCAAGACTTTACTTTTTCCCTAGCAGCAGAGGCAGCTTCAGACATCCCTCCTCTTCTCCCCCTCCCTTCCCTCTGGCTTTTATGATTCCTTCAGCTGGGTCACTGCAGCAGGTTCAGAGGAGAGCCCTACCATCCAGCCAGCAAGGCACTACAGACTCAAGGAAAAAAGAAAAGCCCCCAAAACTGAAACATCATCACTTTTTACACCAGAACAGCGATGCTGTTCCCAGGACAGGCCCCCTCCCCACTACCTTGGGTGCAGACACAGGAGCACAGACCCAGGGACTAAGGTAGAAGGGAGACCCCTACCTCCTGCCAGGGACAGCCATCACACAACCCCATTCCTTTGCCATACCTAGCCTACCATCCCCTCTGCCATACGTTCACCACAGACTGCTAACAAGCTGTTCTTTAAACACAATGCAATAGTCCATTTACAAGAGAACTGCATGTTTGGCCTCATTTTTATCATTATGGGAGAAAAGAACTTCAGCTGGGCCTTTGGGGTACACAGCTGAGGACTGAAAACCACAGATAGTTTCTAAAGGGACCATACTTTCCCCAACGAGTTCATGGTCTCTACTATACAATAACCCATCACAGGTGCAAAAGAAGCATGATAGAGCAGGAAAAGCATGAAGAAATGCTAGGACAAGTGCAGCAGCAACTCACAAATCTAAGCTCCTTAAGGCTGGACCAACAGAAAGTTACAACCATGCATTTTTGTTAGAGCAAGTACACAGTCTCCAGACACACAGTTAAATCTTTTCACAGTAAATTAGCACCTTGGGACCAAACACAACAAGAGAAACCACACTTTGAAAGTGAACTTACAAATCACAGTAATTCCTACAGTAGCACACAGCAGGCTTGCATTCAGCTAAGCAAACTGCCAGATAGCAGGTCCCAGGACACCAAAGAAATACTCTCTGCATTTCAGTAATAGGAGAGCTGGTCACAACTTTTCACTTACCTCAAAGGTAGCAGGCACCAAAAAGTACTTGCATGGAGAAAAGAGCAGAAAAAACACTTTCTGTCCTGGGAACCAGCTTCCTGCCCTCCCCCAACGAATTTCAAGAGCCCCAGAGGTGCCTCCTGGGAAGGCCATCAGGCAGGTGGTAGCAATCAACAGCACCCCCAGCTCCACCAACACTTGGCTTAATGGGATTAGGTTCATTACAACCTTGCACTTTGCTTTGGCTGGTCTAATATCCCAGCTACAGCCTCTCCTGCCAGGAGCTGTGCATGGGACTGCAGTTATCCAGGCAGGACTTCCAGCCCTTGGTGATAGTACCACTCACCTCTCTCAGCGTATTGGGAGGAAGGTGAGTGAAAGGCAGATGTGAGAAGCCATTTAAAATCATTTGCTTTTTATCTTGTCAACAGAATAACACCCCGAACTTACACTGAAAGCAAAATATAGGAGTAGGATAATCCACCGAGCCCTTTTACCTTTATATCTCAACTTAGTGTTAAGATTAGTTGACACAGAGATAAATCCCCTGTCTCTCTCTTCCTCCACTCAGGAGGCAGAGTCTGCCCTCAGAAGCCCCAGATTAACCCCCTAGCTCACCAGGGAGCTGAATAACAGCACCAATGGCATCTACCCACATGCTCTGCAAATCTGGTGACAGCATTATGAAGAGCAAGGGGACACTTCTCAGCACCAAGGCCTACGCTAGGACATGGCACATGACCCAGCAAACTGACAGCAAGATTCACTGCAGCTGTCAAATGACTGTAGCAGGACCTATTTTGCACAGCTCTAGTCACAGCGTGACACCTAATGTCAAAAAGCATCTGAAACTCTTTGTCAGTCACCGGAGTCAGCCTGACTTAAAGGCATGTGCCAAGCTATAGGCAAGAAAAAGAAAGGATGGAAAGCTGAGCCTGCTGGGATGCTCAAGAAGATGAAATGAAGATACCCAGGGTATCATGTTCAGCACTGGTTTGGCGGAAGCCATGAACACTTGATGGATTAATTGGCTTGCTTGTGAAGTGGAATAAACGCATCACTATCATGGCCATGTTGTTGGGGCTAAATTCATTCATACACACATATGTCTCTGAGGTGATGAGAGTGAGCACATTCGGTTCAAAGTCTGTACGGCAGCTGTGGACGAAAGGCATCTGAGCACCGTTGTGCTCACACAGTGCTTAGAAAATAGCCCAGCCATGGTGACAAGCCCTGACTGCCAGCAGGAAAAACCCAGAGTCCTGTGATTTGCTGAGCAAAGTGCTCAGAGATGTGAACAAAACCCTTTCACAGAGCCAGAATTAAACAGAGCACTTGCAAGCAAGGGAAATAACCCGTAGCCCCCTGAAGATCAAAGCGCTTCCTCCATGGAGACCACAGTGATGGACAAGGGAAGCATGGGACCCTTCACCTGGCTTGGTCAAGACAAGCAGGTACAATAGTACCTCCAGCTTTCTGCTGAGCCCGTACAGAGACGTACCGTATTGCTCCTAGAAGATGGCTTACCCTGTACAAGGGCAACAGCGGGCAATAGCTCTCTCCCCCTTTTCTGGCTCACAGCACTGGGTCAAACACCCATTTGATAGACATGCACCACCATCTTCAGGCCAGCACATATTGGTCTCCAAACTGCACCACATGGCTTCATTTAAGGCAGGTTGCAAAGGCAACTCATTAGAGAGAAAGACTACAACATAACTAAAATGCTCTGTTAATTTTAATTAAGCTCATCACACTAGCAAACCTGCTGAATTTACGGAAACATTTGTTGTTGGGAGTCCTGTGTGTTTTTGGTTTGCTTTTAAGCAAAAAAACCACCCAAATTGCAAACCAGCAAGTGGCTAAATGATCCTGGTGAGCCTCCCCTCAAGTTCCCGCAGTTTGCAGTGAGCTCAGCAAGAGGCTATCTTTGCACTGAATATTGGATATTGTTTCCAGTTGGTCATGCAGGGCATGAAGACAACAAATTACCAGGACAGGAGCACTACTTGTCAGCTCTGTCCTCTACTGCAGGACTGGCTTTCACAGAAATGGCACGCGAATTGCAAACAAGGGGCACAAAGGATGTGAGACAGCAACTCCAGACAGGATTTGTTTTGCATTGACTAACTGCAAGGCTAGCCTTTTTAAAACCAGTTTCCGTCTCTGTACATCTCATGCTGCTACAGGACTTACAAAGATAAGGAACATTTTCTCAGGTACACATTCGTAGCACCAAACAAAGAGGAAGCATCAGGTACAAAAACTTAACAGAAAATGTAGGTCATATTCAAAAATATTATCAAGAGTATGCAGAGCATATCGTACCTCTACAATAAGATTTGCTTTCATGAAAATTAATTAGACCCAGATTTAAAGTATTACTTTTCATTTGTGTTGCCTCAGCTCTTTGGTGTCACATCTGAGACAGCTTGGCCCTGATATTCGTAAGCACTGATCACCTCCAGCATGACCACAACAATCAGTAACTGTGCATTGAAATGAAGCTTTTGATATCTCAAGGCACTGCCAGAAAATGACGATAGCCAAATCGAGTTGCTGCTGTTGAAAATTTAACTCCTCTAGAAATTTAACTTCTCTGACAAAACACTGCAGTTCATCTGTTTTGCAATCAGCAAAGTGCTTAGGCAGATAAAGGCAGCAGAAAGCCACCTTCCTCCTCTACTACCTTCCTCAAGATGGATGCAATCAGTCAGTAGCACAACCAAGAGCAGCCTTTGGGTCATATTGGGTGATGTGCACCAAAATGGCTTGCTAGGACATGGCAGCCCACCCGGGACCAGTGCTGGGCTAGCGAGAGGCAGGCACCAGCAGTGCTGCACCCAGAGACTTGACTTCACCCCGCCAGTTCGTGAGTTCCAACCCTGGCAGTTTGGGTTGGGGTCAGCTAGCTGGCGCCTGGTCTATAGCATAGACTGTCCCCAGACACGTATGGAAAGTCCTTGTCGAGGGAAGGGGAGAGGTGAGGTGAGTTTACCTGTACAAGTGCAAGGCCATATTCTGCCTCTTGTCTTCAGGATGAGAAAACAGGTGAGTACTGCAGCGATACCTGTAATCTCCGATGAAAGGGCCAGGAGAGACTCAACAATAATTCTCCATTGGTGGTAGCAATGAAGGGTGATCACAGAAAGAGTCTAGGAAAACCACAGATCAAATTTTTTTTTTTTTAATTTACATGCTAAGTAGGATTTGACATAAGGAAACAATTTCACACGTTAGTTTCAGAGCAAAAGTTTCATTTCATCCCCTGAAGTAGAATACTGATTGCTCGAACCGCATTATTTTCCAATACATGGCCCAGCTACAGACCAGCTAAATGTTCACAGGCATCACTCCAACGTCTCTCAATTTTCTGTCTCACTTCTCTCACTCTCCTATTTTTGCCTTCAGGAATCTCAATACCACTAGTATTGCTTCTGGATTTTATCTTTTATATTTGAAGATGTACTTGTACAATGAAGGAGCATGCTTAGAACAAGACATTCTCAAAAGTTTATTATGGGAGACAAGATCACAGCAGATATGAGAGTCAATTTAGAATGTATTTTATGTTCATCTCAATCCCATGGTATGAAAAGGTGTAAAGGGAAGGTGAGCCCCTTTTGCTTGGCAAAAGCTGAGCCTCTTTTGCTTCCACCTTTTACTTATTCTTTAGGACAAGAGCTAGGGAAGATTATAACGATCGAGCATCTGAGTATCACTGGAAAAGGAGTTTTCGAGGAGACCAGAATGGAAGGAGGATATTTTGTTTTAAAAAACGGGGGGTCAGGCATCTGTCACAGATAAACTGCAGGGGGTGAGGATACAAGGGTGCTACAGTCCTGTAGCAGTGGCTCTAAAAGTCTTACGTGTTGGAGCTTCTTTCAGCTACCTAGAATCTCACCCAACTCCTACTCTCCTCTATTTGATGAATATGGGAAATTTGAGGCCTCCTACACCTATATTTATGCCATGCAAAGTCGTGACTACACAGGTAAGTAATTCACAGCACTGAGGAAGTCAAATCTTAGATTTTCTAGCCATCAGTTTTTGCAGCTCCCAGAGAACAAACAGGGATTGAGCTGAGCCTCCGAGCATGGGGTCCAGGGAATCTTGGTTTATGTGCTGCACCTGCAGAAAGGGAGTCCTTCATAAAATAGTATTTTTCTTTCTGCAATATTTTCTCTAAAAACATAGGGTATATAATAAATGAAGTCTTGCTATATCTCACTATGCCAAGTGAGACAAAAGCCCCAAAGCTCTCATAAAAATTAAACCAAGACAAACTGTGATCCAAATCCCCAGAAAACAAGAAAAACATTGGAACAAAGAAATGTAATCCATTTGGATCCTATGTTGCTGCAGCACCAGCTATTTATGTTCTGATGAAAACTGATGGTTCGTAATGTCAGCGTGTGACAGACACTACTCCTCAACAGCATGAATAGTAGCCTGGAGTAACCGCATCACTGTGTGTTACTGCGTGACGTTTACTGAAGTTCTGTGTGTTCATGCACCTGCAAGTTCAACACATAATGATTTGAGTGCAGCAGATCCAGTTTAAACTAATATATCCTTTCAAAACTTGAAATGATACCTTCCACTTGCCTTTGCTTCACAAGACTTAAAAATGCAAATGTGGTTTTAAGGAGCCACCTTCTAAATATCCAGCTAAAATAGTTTGTTCCGAACAGAGAGACAGATTTTTTTGATGGGACTGTACTAAGATGTAAACATAGCCCCATATCATGTAAGCATCATTTCAAAGCACTCAACATATCTGTTATACCAGGCTGTTCTGTGCTATAAGAAGAAACACTTTCTGTTATTTCTTCTTGCTTTTCCTACAAAGGGATACACTAGGGCTTGGAGATATATAGTTATTGTTTCTGGAATAGAGCACAAAAAAACTGCAGCATATAAGTTACTTCAAGCGAGTGATAACAGGCCATTGCTCATATTGCACTGCCATGTATAAATGGAAGTGCGCATTCTGTAAGCTAGTGGATATTTTATATCCGCTGACTCCTTTGCCCCTTCACGGCTCTTCCAGCAAACTAAAATTAAAAACATTTCACACTAAAAAGATTACAGAGGAAAAGACACAGATAATGATATAGCTGCTCATCTGTTAGACCTACAGCAGTAGTCATTGCTCAGTGTTAGTTGTCATATTAAAAATACTTCACTGTTAATTACTTAGGCATTAAGTTCAGTTTATCACCTCTACATTATCTAGCATGAAATCCACTGGCAGCTGGGCACTTGCCATTGCTGTTTTGCATGCGTGGCATGGCATTTATTCAGGAGCTTTGTCTTAGGGCTTGTTGTGAGTTATATTGCTCCTTTGAACTCTCTTACTTGTCCTTTTTAGCCAACCAGTGGCAAACTTCACCTTAGTTGTATTTTTCATCCAAAGGTCACTGGATCTCGTTTCATCCCCTCCCACGGCATATGTGATGACAGATTGCAAGCAGAAAGTTTCCGAGGATGGTGCTTTCTCTTGGTGTGAACAAAGCCGGGGGACTCACATGTGGGATAACATCCCTGACAGTTAACAAATCCTTGCACTTGACAGAGAATCAGAGTGGAAAGACCTCGAGGCAAGCGTGTGCTTTAAAGAGATTCCCTGCTCTGAATGCAGCAGCGAAGACACCCGGTTAGATGGCACGATCCTGACCACAGACGAGCGATGCATCTGGTCCTCACCGGAGAACTTAAACATCATAGATCTTAACACATCTGGAGGTGGGCAACCACTATTATTCATTTTACAAGTGGTTAAGTAAAGCAGAAAGAGCTATCACCGCTTGTCTAAAGTCAACCTGGGAGGCTCTTGGCAAAGCAGGGGACAGCGGGTAGGACCCCCAGCTGTGGACATAGCAGTGTCACTTTGCTAGACGGATGGCAGTAGCACCTCGCGCTCAGGCCTTCTTCACAGCCGCAACGGGCACCGTACCAAAATGCCTCATTGCATGGTGTCAGGTGGAAGGGCTGGCCTCATTGTATACATCCAAAGTGAGATTTGTGCAAGCCACTTAGGTTCATGTTCTCAATTTTGGGTATATTTACTGAAAGCAACATAATCTTGTCAAAACGACATCTTTTTGGTAGGCTCCATGATGTTTACATCACTAAGTTGTATAGTCACTGTGGCAGGTAGCCACACATACAGTCACTGAGGCAGCTATTAACTACAGATATTATGTCCTGAATTATGAAATTATTATTACTCCTTTGGATTTTGATTGATCACATTTATTATTGTGAAAAATCCTGTAATCAGCCTCATAAATACCATTATGCTGTTTTTGATGAGATTGCACATATGAGGAAAAAAACTTGCCCTGCTGGACAAGAACTGTAGGAAATGAAAATATCACAGCTCTTGGTTTGGTTTTGCAATTTATTTTTTTTTTTTATTTTTTTTTTTTAGCAAAATCCCCCATGGAAATTCATGACAAGAAAGTTTCTGGCAATTCTAAGAAGGTATGTAAATAAACTCGTAAAAGAAAAAAATTAAATTTTAAAGTCTATACTTCCCAGCTGCTCAAAGAAACGCAACTGTCATGATCCTTACACAGCAGATTATAGTAGACAGCCCTTCCTAGTAGAGTGTTTTTATTTAATATGGCTGCCATCTAAAATGGTGGAGGGGGGTAATTAAATAATTTAGTGATAGGAGAGGGGAAGGGTTAAAAAAAAAAAAATTAAAAAAAAAAAAAATCACATCAATTCTTTGCACAGTGTAGCAGAAAAGCAATGCTAACGCTGTGAAATCAAATAGCCTGAATGAGGGCTGAAATTTCAGTTCTGGTCCTCCACACTCTCCCTCCCCCTTTAATCTCAGGGAAGCTGCAGTCCCTTTCTGTAAAGCAGGAGTAATTATATTTACTTACTTTGCAAGAGGAACTGGATAACACTCAAGGGGCACCACACTATGCAAGTCGAAACGTTTGTGAAAGCCAAGCGGAGTGGGAGGTGGGAGCAGAGCTCTGCTCCGGGGCCCCGTTCGCTTGCTCATTCCTTCAACCATGAACTGGTGAGCAGAAAGCATACCCTTGGCTACTGGTTTCCAAGCATCAGTAGGGCTTGTTTGGTGGGAGACCATGATCTGCTCTTAGGAATAATAAAAAGTAACAGGAGTGCAAATCTTTTACCAGCTGGGAAAGATCGAGCAAGCTGCAGCTTAGTTAAAAACTTTTGCCTCAAGGCTTTAACGACCAGTGTCTGTTGAATGGTAAATGCCAGACAAGCCTGCTGGGAAAGAAAGGATCCTACAACAGGGAACTCAACACCAAAGACACTTAATTTCTTGGGGAAAAAACCTTAGGAGCTGTATGGCTGCTAGTGAGGTAACAGCAATAATTCTTGCAATTTCAAATCAATTTATAGGATCTCACAAAAGCCCAGATATTTTAAGCCATTGAGTCAAACACCTCAGTCTCCTGTGTATATGTGGGGGGAAAACATCTGGATAAAGAAGCGTTGTTTTAGCATGGCAAGCAGATTCTTTCAAAATTGCACTGTTTTTTAGTTCTACTTGTAAATCTTTGTAAGGTTTAGAAAACAAGACAGTTCAATGACTCAGTTCACCCATTTTTATGCTGCTACAAGGATAAACAACAACATGCTATGTTTTGGGGGGAATACATGCTGTTGAAGCACACACAATTGAAAGATCATTTGGATACGTTTCACTTCCAGCTTCCAAAATCTCTTACTATGGACTGAGTCCAAGCATGCAAAATTTCAGCCTGCATGTATTTGCTAAAGTTGTATGAACCTAAATAATAAGGCCTTTGTTGTGATAACGACGTGACACACACCTGTCTGTGCTATAAACCATAAGTAAACTGAGTTAGGACTATTCATAAATTCTCCACTTGTGTGTGTGTGTGTATATATATATGTATGTACATTGACAAAATGAAGACAATTACAACCCGAGGCTGAAAATGGAACATGGAATTTGAATACTTTAACAGACTTGGTTAAAGACCAACCACTAGACATACACCAACACATGATTCAAATCTACCCAAGCTGCAAGCCACGTGTATACTTTTGGTTTGCTGTCTGATGCTTACAAGTTGCTCCCCATGCAATGAATCAGTAGGTCCTAGTCCACTTCCAAAAGCACGATGATACCCACCACAGAGGTGGCAGTGCCAGCACCAAGGGCTCTATTTCAAAGCCTGCCAAGTTCTTCTGAATCCCCTCTACGCTGCTGTCATGCATGCCCGCTATTTTTGCCCCCGATCCCCCCCCAAACACGTTAGTCTGCACCCAGACTCTGCTCTGGGATGCACAGCAGGTCCCTGGCGAGACAAAACTGCGTGTAGCGAGAGCACAGTGCAAGGTAGGCAGCAAAGCCTGACCCTCTGGGCTTTCCTCCCTGCCTTTCAGTCTTGCAGCAGCCGACCTTGCGTGCTGCTTTCCCCCATCACGCCCTCACGCCTCACCCTCTGGCTACACAAAGTCTTACAGTCACTGGACTGTGAAATAGCTCTTTTTTCATTTCTGTCTCCTTGACGAGCGGTGATGCAGTGCAGAGGAGGAGGCGAGAGCTGCGCTTGCTCTCCTGGCCTTGCTGATGGAAACTTTTCCCAGCAGCAATGCAGGTAGGGAGAAGGAGCAGGCCATGGCCAGCCCCCCATGAACCTCGGAGTAACACAGGGACCCACGAAAGAAGCAGAAAGCTGCATGCCTAGCCCAGGAACAGGCATGCAGACGCTGCTGGGTTCAGCCACCCTTTTGTGCTGCTCTGAGTGCTGCTAGCTGGAGGCTGGAATGCCCAGGAGCTGGCAAAGCTGAGGACAGTGCTCCATGCATGGAGTCAGCTCTCCTGCTCCCTCCCATCCTATTTGTTTTGCCCACCTGGGGCAGCTAAGGGCAGGGGAAGGGTCTCTCCCACTGCTGCTCATCTCGTCTTCTCTTGGGAGAGGGGATGTGCTGGCCATGTACCCCAAGACGATGGACACAACTATTTCTAGGCAGTGTCTTACCCATGAGAATGATGCTACCTTCAGGACCAGGGGAGGTGGGAGAAGAATGCTGTGCTTAGCTTCTCTCCGTTTCCCTCCCACGGAGCTGCCCTCTCTCCGAGTGCCAGGCTGGTTTACACGGCCAAGGGAGCGCAGGCGGTCCCGGTCCCAGCCCCATACGAGCGGTTACTCCCAGGAGGATGTTGCTGGCGTCCTGGGTGGGAGAGTGCAGCTGCCTGCAGTCAGCAGAAGACAGAATTAATGACCTTTTCTTGCCTAATTAGTTGAAGGCTTAGGCATCTGGTTTTGACAGAGTAGAAAAAACTTGAAGCTTCAGTATCTGATGCTGAACAGAGGCCTTATGTCTACAGGGATTTTAGTCTAGCACTTTTGATGAGCCCTACATTCACCCCCAATAAATATATATCTTTGCTCTTATAGAAACCATTCTAAAAGGAACTTTGAGGAAACCTTTGATAACTCTTCCCTTGCTTAAAAACATCCCCTTTGGTTGACAGGGTGATATCAAGACTTCAAATTGGAGCTGATGAAATGTTCAGATCAAAAAGGATGGATTTATCTTAACGGTAATCTCTATATCTGCTATGTCAGACACCGTGCTGCAGCGTGTCCTGCTGTGTGCAGTATGCCTCTTATAAAGCAATGATAAACCTTTCTAGATAGTGCCTAACACAAAGTGTTTACCAGAATATAGATTGCTATGAGATATAGTTAAAAGTTGCTTAGAAATAAGAGATCAGGGAGGCTGACCATTTGCGAGGAGGTCAGTGATGCTTTTTTGGTTGGGTTTTGGGTTTGCCTCCTTTTTTTTTTTTTTTTTTTTTTGCCAGCAGCATCTAAGTGCAATAAAATATCAGAGCGAGAAAGAATTGCTATAGCAACAAAGTATGTTCTCCTAATGGAGGCTGTGTGCAACAGCCAACCGCCACTAGAACTTTAAGGGGAAGGAATAAAATCCATCACAAAAGCAGGAAAAGGAAAAGCATTAAAAATTAAGATTTTATTGTTCCATGATTTATGTTTATTTATTTCACATCTCCAGATGATCTAGAGTATTTTCAGCACTTCCCTGCTCCTGTTTACTGCTTCACACAAAAATATTCAGGAACTCGGAAAAACAATGGTGTGAATGATCTATTAGTAGTAATATAATGATGCAGATTTGCATTCAACAGTAGTATTATCACTATAAACACAAAGAATGGTGAGATTATAGCAGTGCTGGAAGACCCCAGGTAAGACAGGAACTAAGACTGTCATGACGCCAATACATAGCAAGAGGCCGTCCTTCCTGTCACGATTCACAATGATATAAAAACCAAAGAAGGAGGGGGAAACTGCCCCAGGGAGATGAAGTGACAAGTTCAGGGTCACTCAGCAAGCCAGTGGCTATGGCACGACCAGAATGCAGGTCTCTGGTGCTCCTCTTGGTGCCCACGAGCTATTAAAGCTGCCCAGAAAGCTAATCACAGTGTTCTTGTGCAGTACGATTGCCACATACCTTAGGGTGGGCTACATATATAAAGAAACTGGTTTGTATCCGAGTTCACTGTGATTGTTAAGCTATCTGAGATAACTACTTCATCCATGCTCCATTGCTGAGCCCTAACCAGCCTTCACCCTCATCAGGGCACTAAGACCATCTTTCCCTTCCCTCCTTTCTTCTCTGTGGCTCAGACCATGTTACCAGTCACAGCAGGGAAATGGAGAATTGCAAAACAGGGGCAGGCTTTTGCCTTCCATAATCATTACATAGGATATCTGGAGAAAGAAGAAAGAGAAGATAGGTTAAGGAATCTAACTTCAAGTTACTACTAGTTTTCTCCTCCACTTCTTTGAAGGTGTTTGAAGGTTCATCATGACAGATGTTTTACACTGATGGAGACAGCCCTTGATCTGCGTGGTAATGCTATCTCATGCTGGCTCTGCACAGGTCCTCAAATTGTAATCTAGGTTGAGAGAAATTCCTTCTTCTGCAGCTGAACAAACTGAGACACTGGCAAAGCAGGGGAAAGAAGCAGCAAGTTCTGAAGAGTTGAATCCTACTGCCCTGGTTGAGTCTCTGGATACTCAGGGCAGGGAACAGCAGAAGTATATACTGAAGCAGGAAAATTGAAAGGCTCTTTTAAAAGACTCTCTCCCCACAGAGAAAATATTTTCTCGCATATCTTTGCAATGAAGCTTGTTATATGTTGTCCTATTTATAACTCACAAGTCTCCATAACAAGCAAGCTCCTCAGAAGTAGAAAAGTGAGTGTGATTTGAATAGAGCTATGTATCACAGTTCGACATTCCCACTCTAGCTACGATTTACAACAAAAGCGTAGCAGCATGGGTCAATCAGTGAGGGACATTCTGCAGCAAAGAAAATTGAATAAGTTAAAGTTTCCTTCTGTGCAGGAAAGGCATTTTTCTTTAAATTTAAAGAGAAAATTGTTTTAGACTCACATCCTACTAAACTAAGCAGCAAGTCTTCCTCATTTTACAATACAGTTTCTGCTAATCAGTTCCTCCTCTAACTTTCTTAAACAAGGCATTGTATCAGATAATACAAAAGTGAGAGAAAGAAAATATGACTGACTAACCCACCATCAAGTTATTTCAAAATTATAGAATGAAACACTTTAGATGTTTACTATCTGTGAAAACAAAACAACCAAGCAATCAACCCCGGAGTTTCCCCTAGACAGCAGAGGTCATCTTAGGTTAAAGTCATGCCAAGGAGAATCGGCCCAGGCAAACCAGAGAGTAGCTCTCCTTGGGTGGGAAAGGGCAGAGAGGAAGCAGATGTGCACTCTTCCCATGACTGCTCTCCTAAACCTAAGGCTCAAACTGCTGCATAATTTTTTGTGATGGACTGAGAGGAAACCAGCAACCTTCTCATTTGGAAATCTCAGAGACAACTGAAACCCAGTATGTAAACCTGTCTTCATACACATTGTAGTCAGTTTTACAGGCTGGAGCAAAATAGTGACATATCCGAATGATAATGGAGCCTAATTTCCTCACCGACATAAATGCACAAACAGGGGAAAGAGCAAAGTTCAGAAAATCAAGTGATGCCATCTCCTGTTCACAGTGCTGCCTAGTGATGAGAGTTATGCTCTGTTTTTGTCTTTCTCTGGTCCCGTGAAACTTTTATTGCTTTCTCCTCTGTGACCCAGCTCTTATCACTCCCTGCTCTTCTGGGTAGTCATCTTCTTAAAAAGAGAATTGTGCCACTGGGCTGTTTCTTGTAAATGCTGATTCTCTGGGAGGGGATTCAAAGACTCTGGCTGGACACAGAGCTTCCTCAGAGCCCTGTTGCAGGCACTGATGGGACTTGTGATGCTCTTCCAGTCTCCTGCTGGTCCCCAACATCCTCACTGTTTTGGGCATCATGGTGAAACATCTATTCCTCCTTAACACAGAAGGTCAAATGTGTCTAGTCAGTTCCAGTTTGTAAACCGTAGGCAACAACTTTTTGGGTTCAAGCTACTGCACAACAAAAGGATTTTTGAAAGAGCCTCTTGCTTGTGTTCATTTACCCTAAACTGATGAAACTAGCTTTGTTAACAAACTGAGCACATGCTGCATTTCCACTTGCAGGCTTAGCATGTTTCTACCCAGCTGGGAACTGTTTTCCCAATCCCAGAAGACCCAGCTTGCATAAGTAGTTTTAAATGAGGTCACTTACATTCTGGGTAAGGGAAAAGAGGGGAAAG
>NW_009603439.1:40740-77261 GCF_000690535.1 Cariama cristata
TCGAGAGGTGAGGAAGTGACTCTATGTGTCTTCCACCAGCTTTTTCCAGTTGTCCAGTTTAACCAAGCTGCTGTCTAGGTGCCACCAGGACCTGGGGAAGAGAACAAGGGTAGTACTTAGTACTGAGTATTGAGTTTTGTACTCAGTATTGAGTACAATAGTACTCAATAGCACTTGTTACAGATTCCTCATTCCCTGAAGAAGCTGACTGACTCTTGCCTCATCTTTCAGTGGAATATAGCTTATGCACATCACGCTGTAGCATAGTCCTTTCCCAAATAGTCATGTTTTTGATATATTGCTTATTCCTTCACCAATCAGTATGCAACTGACTGAGCATGGGTTAATACATCAGTGCTTTCATACTTAAGAGGCTCCCTCACTGGCGAACATAATGATGCAAAGGTCAGCTCTTTGAAAGGGTTGCTATTCAGGTGGTGTAAAGGTGTTTGGACTTGCTGGGAAGAACTTTTGTTGTCCTAGTATGACAAAACATTAAACAAACTGCAGGGACTCCTCATGCTATCATTGACGGAATTCCATCACAGACATTAATTGGAGTTACACCATCTTTTAGTGTTTTCCCTACCTGCTCTACAAATCTACTGTCCTTAATAGTGGTCAGGGAAGTTTTGCTATCTTATTTTTCTACCAAAAAAACCCCTGTTTTAATTTAAGAGTTACTATACACTATGTTTGCTTTAACATGAAGGCATATGAGAAAAATTGAAACCAAAGACTAGTTCCTCAAACAGAAGAGTTATAAAACAAAGCCATAAAAACTGTCTCTTCCATTACTTTGTTTGCAGATGATCTCATTTGTATTGTGGGCACAGATTTACCCTGTTCAGATCAAATTTCTATGAATAGAAAAAAAACTGTAACTGTGATAAACACCCACAATTATAGCACTTGATTTTCTCTTCCATAATTTAGCACAGCTTCATCTGGTAAACTAACTCTTCTCAGGAAAGGAAATTGTAAACCCTGAATTTTTGCACAACAGTTTGCAGGGTAGATGGTGTGCTTCTCTGACTCATTCATGTTGCCCGATGGTGCCTGAAGCAGACAGTGCCAGTCATAGAACAATTTCAGTTGGAAGGGACCTTTAAATGTCATCTAATCCAACCCCCCTACAATCATCAGGGACATCTTCCACTAGATCAGGTTGCTCAGAGCCCTGTCCAACCTGACCTTGAACACCTCCAATAATGGGGCATCGACAACTTCTCTGGGCAACCTGTTGCACTGTCTCACCGCCTTCATCATAAAAAAATGTCTTCCTTATATCTACTCAGAATCTACCTTCTTTTAGTTTAAAACCATTACCCTTTGTCCTATCGCTACAGGCCCTGCTAAAAAGTTTGTCCCCATCCTTCTTACAGGTCTCCTTGGACCTTCTCTTCTCCAGGGTGAACAACACCAACTCTCTCAGCCTGTCTTCACAGGAGAGGTGCTCCAGCCCTCGGATCATTTTTGTGAACCCCTGAGGGACACCGCTTGTCACCGATCTACATCTGGACATTGAGCTGTTGACCACTACCCTCTGGATATGACCATCCAACCAATTCCTCAACTGCCGAACAGTCCACCCATCAAGTCCATTACCTCTCCAATTTAGAGAGAAGGATGTTGTGGGGACTGTGACAAAGGCCTTACTAAAGTCCACAGATGATATCCGTAGCTCTTCCTCTGTCCACTGATGCAGTCACTCCATCATAGAGGGCCACTAGATTGGTCAGGCAGAACTTGCCCTTGGTGAAGCCATGCTAGCTGTCTCGAATCACCTCCCTGTCCCCCATGTGCCTTAGCATGGCTTCTAGGAGGATCTGTTCCATCATCTTCCCAGGTACAGAGGGGAGGCTGACAGTTTGGCAGTTCCCAGGGTCCTCCTTTCTACCCTTTCAAAAAATGGGTGCAATGTTTCCCTTTTTCCAGTCACCAGGGACTTCACTTGACTGCCACGACTTTTGAAATGTCATGGAGAGTGGCTTGGCAACTGCATCAGCCAATTCCCCTGGGACTCTGGGATGGATCTCGTCAGGTCCCATAGACTTAGGTATGTTCAGGTGCCTCAGGTGGTCTCAAACCTGATCTTCCCTTACAGTGGGAGGGACTTTGCTCCTTCAATCCCCATCTTGTGGTCCATCCACTCGAGAGGTGTGGGAAGACAGATTGCCAGCAAAGACTGAGGCAAAAAATTTGTTGAGTCCCTCAGCCTTCTCCTCGTCTGTTGTTACCAGTTTGCCAGCCTTGCTAATCGGGGGAGAACACTTTCTTTGACCTTCCTTTTCTAGCTGACGTACCTACAGAAGCTCTTTTTATTATTCTTTGCATCCCTTGCCAAGTTCAGCTTCATCCGCGCCTTGGTCTTCCTGACCCCGTCCCTACACAACTGGGGTGTGTCCCTATACTCTTCCCAGGATACCTGTCCCTGCTTCTGCTGCCTGTGCATTCCCTTCTTGCCCTATAGGTTGACCAGCAGGTCTCAACTCAGCCAGGCTGGTCTCTTGCCTTCCTTTCCTGGTTTCTCACACCTGAGGATCGAGAGCTCTCATGCTCTATGGAAAGCAACCTTAAAGATCTGCCAGCTCTGTTCTGCTCCCTTGCCCCTGAGGGCAGTTTCCCAGGGGGTCCTAATGACTAACTCCTTGAAGAGCTGGAATTTTGCTTTCCTAAAATTCAGGGTCCTAACTTTACTCTTTGCCTGACCCATATCCTTCACGACTGTGAACTTCACCAGTGCATGATCACTGCAGCCCAGGTTGCCTCCAATCTTGACATCATCGATTAGCTCACTTGTGTTGGTGACCAACAGGTCCAGTATCACATCCCCTCTGATAGAGCTGTCATTACCTGGCTTAAGAAGTTATCCTCAATGCACTCCAGGAGTCTCCTGGATTGCCTACAGCTCGCCATGCTACTTTTCCAGCAGATATCAGGGGTGCTGAACTACCCCAGTGACGTGCGGAAACAAACTCTACAACTCACGGAGAGTTATAAAGCAGGCATGTTTACTACGGCGCCGGGTGCAAGGGGGATCGCTCCTCCAAACTTGCACACCGAGTAAAATAAAGATACATATTATATACCATGAAACATTTACATATTCATAGTTCACTACATATTCATTGTTATTCACACTTAAGATTGGTTGTAAGTTTCTCGCTTCTAATGTAAATTAGTACACATCCTCAGTAAGCACTAATGAAGCCTCTCTATTAACTACGCATGCTCCCCAAGCGGGGTTTTGCCCTCTTTCGGGGGGGCCATTTGAGTTGGAGGTCGCGATCTCCCACTACCACAATTACCTCTGTCCTGCTTTCAGCTACTTTATTGTTGATGTCTGTGGGTTGTGACGTGTTATCAGCTTGGCTCCCTTCATGTCTAGGACTCCCTCTCTCGGAGGCCTCTCTCCACATTCTTGCCTACTGACTTAGATAACAGTGTCCCTTCTTCTATCGTTCGTTCTTTTTCTTGATGCTTCCCAACCTTGAGATGCCAGGCTAAACAATGTGCCTGCTTTTCTGTTAATTTAGCTGAATTCTTTAACCCTTTGGTATCACCAGCAGGAACGAGAGCCTGCGAGTGAGATGTGATATCATAAGGTGATATGCCATGCTGTCATGCTGGGCTGTGATCTGAAACTCATACTGACTGCAGGTCATTAGAGAACAGATTGTGAATCTTTTCTTACTGGTGAGCAGGTTACCCGAAGTTTGTTACTGTTTCCCCCCTTATTTATTCAGAAAATAAAGAATAGGCTGTAAAAGATGGAAAACCAAAACAACAACAACAACAAAAACCAAATGCAGCAAACACTTAACAATGCCCAGATATTATAAGTGGGACAACTACCCTTTGCCTCCTCGATATATCATGCAGCTTAACCTTTCCAGGTGAGAGACAGTGGTAGAAGAGAAAACCTGCAGTTACCCCTCTGAAAGCTTTCTCCTCCTCAGAAGACCTCAGCAAACTGCTCCGTTCAGGACATGAGTAAGTGCTCACTGCATCAACCCTGTCACGGTGCGTTCAGTGCAGGCTCAGCTCTTGGTGGTGTCTGAGGGATGTGCTGTGGCCAGGCAGGGAACCCCCCTCCTTCTCCTGTGGAAGAAAGAGAAAGCACAGGAGTGGCGTTAAGAGAAACAAGTGGGAAGAAGTGGATCAGTGGAGTCAGGAGTGTCTGTTTGGAGGGTAGAAAGGCTATGACTATCCTAGTAAGGAGAAGTCCTTGAAAGGCAGAGGGAAAGAATAATCTTAGTGGTAGAAAGATGGGTTAGGTAGAATAAGAGAGCTGGAAAGAATGAAAATTGAAAATGAGTGAGCGAGCAATGGTCACAACAGAAGAAAGCAGAAGCCATTTGCAGTGAGCAAGCCCTGCAAATATCAGCAGTCCAAAAAAAGGTTTAACAGTTCTACCAGTCCTACTTATTATTGAGATTCTTGAGTGTCATTTGCTAGCATTTCTCTAAAAGCAAGGAGAACAACTAGGGAATGAAATCTAGGGTTGGTTTGGGCTTTTTTGTTTGTTTGTTTTTTTCACCTACATGATACAGTACATACAACCCTCACAAATCTACAACTCATCTTTATGAAGTTTTATTATAATGGAATAAATGCACACCCCATAAAATGTGGAACGCCATCATAACAATTCTCATTTTCATGATGAGCCATACATTAGGATTCTGGTCCTTGTCATTTTGCTGTGGAGGGAAGTCTGCACATTTTAATTAAAATGCTGAAGCCAAATTTAGAATCCTGGCTGGGGCTACACTCCTATGAAAATTGTCTGTGGTCACTTGGTACACAGTAGGATTCAATACTTTTTCCTTTCTGTGTGAAATTTGAATAAGTGAATTGAAATAATTCACATTTTTCATAATGATCAGGGAGTTGAAATAATGAAAGGTGATCATGAATATTTTAATTGAAGAGTAAAATTACATTAAAATAGTCTTCAGATTTCTCTTATGCTTTGTTAAAAGATACCAATACTATAACGGTATTGTAATTTTTAGAAATGCATTATAGATTCACGTATTTGCTATTCATAAAATTCATTGATGCCTTTGTTCAAAAGTGCTTTATAAAGAATTTAGAAACCTCTTTAATCTTTGAAAATAACATTGTAGTTTGTCATTAGCTATAGCTATAAAGATATGCATCTGCATCAAAATCAGAATATAGCACAAGAAGATCAGTGCAAAATTTTTTCTTAAATTGACAATTTCCATTGTTACTAATGCTTTATACAATATCCTTCGGATGACCAAATCATCTAATATTGTTAAGTTTCTTACAAAATCACACAAAGAGTCCTTAGGAGTGGCACACTTCACAGCAGCCAGAGGTGATGCTGGAATCTACCTCCCACCAAAATTTTGTAGTTTAAGTTTCAATCCAAGGCTGTCTGTGCTCCTTTCATCAAAAACCTTGCAACTGCAAGGTTGTAAAAAGACCATGCAACTCAGAATAACATGGATTTGCCTTAGTGGAAGATCTGAGTATCAGGTCAAAATTATACCTTCATAATGTTTGTTTCTGCTACCTGTTTTAATATTCAAGGTGTCCAAGTATTAGAACAAAACATGATTGCATCTTATTGATGTTCATACAAAGCCTAAAACAATGATCAATAGACTTTAAAATTTTATCCAGAATATTATTTTTTAAAATAATATTTATAAATGTATACCCCTTCAAAGGACTAACATTTTGCTTCTAATGTCCTGCAACAACCGGAGGAAGCTCAAAGAGTTCCTGCGTTGTTTCAAAGCCGTAAGATTTTAGCTTTGCTTAACACTATATAATCAGTCGTAATACTTTAAAAACAAAACTAATACTAAAAAACCAGAAGGATAGAGGGGTTGTCTTTGCTCTTGAAATGTGTATTTTTTCCAATGCTATACAAAGGAATTTTCTGGGTTTGATCGTTAATTATTGTAGTCTAATTAGATCTTTATGTTTCTGCTCCCTAGTTATCTGAGAACATCCAAAGACACCCTTCCTTTTACCCATGAGATACAAAGCACAGACCAGCAAGTCTTGTCAGCAGAGGAGTTTCCACAACACTCCTACTGATGACAAACATATACCATTTAAGAGCCACGTACATGAATGTATATTCTCTACAGTATTTCTCTGACTGCCAGAGGTCCAAGCCTAATGACTGCAGAACCCTTTAAATCCTAACTAATTATATTTGCAGAGAAGGGGGACACTGATATACGCCAATTATAACTTTTAAAAATGCAACAAATTATACTTCTTTCAAAACCTATCACTGCAGAACAAATACTGGTCTTAGTAGGAGTTATGTGTACCGTAACCAGGGAGGTAAACACTGGTTTACCTCTAAATGCAACAGCCAGGGCTTGCTGCAGCCCTGACCTAACAGGAGGGACCGTGGCATCTCTTAGGTGGGCACTTGCTCCACACTGGCAATCCATCCTGAGGGAAGCACAACCCTTGAGTGAACGGTGGCACAGCCTGACCCTTGCGGCTGTACGAGTAGCCCTGCTGCTCCCTGTGCCTGCATCCCTTCACCCACGGTACCTGATGCATGATGCTGGTGAATGACTGCAAGACAGCGGCTAGTATCACCCGTCTTGGAAGGCAAAAGGGTTGGGTGAAATAAATGCACGAAGGACATCGAGGTACCAGCACTGCTTCATCTGTGCTCTGCTCTCACACGTATTGACTTGATTATGGAACAACAGAGAGAAGGCCTGCATACCCGCTTCTTCTGTAAAATGGCTTAATCTCTGATGCTAAGCGGCAAGGAATTAATTTAATTTTGGGGTTGATCGCACAGTACTGATCAAAGAGTCTGGTGTACGGTCTCCCTAAAAGCAGGCTATTTCCAAGCAAGCAGAATAGTTATATGTCAAGAGGGCACATGGGCTTTCTTCGGAAATGAAGAGGAGCTTTTTATTTGAAAGGAAAACCAGGTAACACAGAAGGGACTTTTGAGAATCAGCTTTCACCTTCCCACAATGACCAAAAAAGCTTCTCCCAAAAGACTAATCATATCTAAACTCCTAGCTATCCAAAAAGGCACTTCTCCTTATCACCTTTAGTGGAGCCCTACTTTGCCCTGTTCCTCACCTCAATAAAGAAAACAGCTCAGCTTTTAATCAGTTTGCAAACATAAGGATTCATTTGAGAAGCAGGTGTCTGTGCTCATCTCACTTTATTTGTACCTGCTGCCTGATGCCCCATTCCCTCCCCTCAATTCCCCTGCCCTTGCTCCGCATCCTCCACAAAGCAACCTTATCTTCACAAAACAGACAAACAGCTCCCTCCAGATGCCGTGCCAATGCCACTGCTGCGGCAATAAACTGGCAAGTGGGGAAGGAATAAAGGTACAGTTGCTAAACAAAGAAGTAAATGCTTCTTCCAGAGCCTGAACACATCACCTTCACCACCCTAAGGTCAGAAAATAGCAAGTAGTTTCTGAACTTCCCTCCATCTGGAAGTGCACTTATGCTAGTTAATCTTAAAATGCCTTTGGCAGCTGTCATCTCATTTTTGTATTATTCTTAAAACTTTTCTAATGGTAAGTACACATGCAGTGAGAAATAATAGCCCTTTGTGTAACAGGTGATACACACACTTTGTCCAATTCATTTTTACAATGTTTTTCTCTCTTTCCGAGGTTATTATCACTGAAGAGATTGAAAGCTGAGCCATCCTACCACTGCTCAAATGTAACAGTGAAACGTTCCTGCTTTTTCTCTCCCTGTCTCCCCCTCTTTTTGTTTTTGTTTTTGTTTTTTTTTTTTTTTGAAACCAGAGGTGTGCAGGATGCTAATGGTGACCAAAGTACACTATTCCTCAAGACACCTAGCCTAACCCCAGCACAGCATTTACTGCTCTGCTCTCAGGTCACAGCCTGTGTGGCCCCTTCAGCCAGCCCCCAAACCAGAAGTCATCCCATGTCATAGACTTCTGCTAATGCCACAGGTTAATTAACGCAGGGGAGGAATCAGACCCTGCATAAATAAGAAATAAAACAGTGCCTGCCATTCAGTTTTGATGCCAGGTAAGAGCTGTGGGACTAAGACAAGCAAGGAGTCTGCAATCTAAGACAACTGGAAGCAGCAGTAAGAAAAGCTTACTTTGAGTCAAGGCAGTTGATGTGCTAAAGTATTCGTCCTCCACAATTTCTCTGTGGTTTAACTAGGAACAGGCAGGGGCAGACTGGATAATCCAGGAGAGAGGGAGCCTTGAGATCTTTGTCTCTGCACTGATCTCTGACTCGCTGTGAGATCCCAGCAGACCTCAGAGCTCTCACTGTGCTGCATTTTCCTGGAGGTGCCCAATCTGTGGTGTTAAAGCAGAAATAAAAAATAAAAATAATAATTAAAAAAAAAATCCATTGAGAAACTGGTTTTAGTCCCAACATTCTCCAGTGTGTACCCCCAATATTCAGGATGGGAAATGCTTGAGGCTAACTCTGAACATGGGTTCAAACCCCTCCACCTGGTCTCATACAAAGATTGTGAAGAAAAACACTGAATCCAAATTGTGTCAAAGACATCAACTCTAAATTCAGGGAGTGCCTGATCATGCATAGCACTCTTCTCCTTGCGTCCTTCTATAAAAATTCTTTTATAATGCCTGATTGATGAAAAATACTAACAAAATCATGAGCGAACAACTGTCCCAGGTATGATCCTGCATTAACTCTCAGGATCTGTTGCCTTTTCTACAACCTGCCCCGACACGGTGAAGGTCGGCACCTGCCTTCTTCTGCCTGAACATCCTTCCTCCCTGCTAAAATGCAATCTGTTTCCAGAGAGAAATGTTATTTCACATTCAGCAAGTGCTGCTTAAAGCAAAGGTCACCATTAGTTCTGGGTGTGCTAATGCACTGTACTTATAATAGTTCTATATCAACATTATATTTCAGAAGATGAGGCCATTATACTTATTCCACCTAGGATTCTTAGCAGGCATTTAAAGCATGTTTTCATTAGTCTGTAGTTGCCCCTATATATTTTAACAAAATGCTCAAAGGATTTATTCTTGGAGTTTTCAAGGTAGTTTTATTTTATGCTTTTTACCTTTAGCCTATATATATTATCTGAAATTTAAAACTTTGAGCCGCGTCAGTATATTTGTTTCAGTGACTGAAAGAAATTAAAAATGTAAGTCCCAGCATATGCTGTTGGAAGAAAAATTGAAGGTCAGATAACATTGGACAGCCAGAGTTACCAAATGACTGAAGAGTGGTAGGTAACTTCACTCCAGACTGTGGCATATGACTGCATGCTGCTTCGTGAACAACAGAAATCTCTCTGCAATGCATAAAGGAAAATAACTACTCAACATATATTAAGGTTAAGGTAATGCAGGATATGTGTATATACTCACTTGCAGTTGACTGACAGTCATAATACACTATTTATCAGCTGGGAATTTTTGTAGTGATCTTAAAGCAGTGAAGCCATTTATAAGGTATTCCTTTTACCAAGCTTATTTTCATCAGAAAAGTAGATAACAGGAATAACTTGCAACAGAAATCAAGCTTAATATTTCAAAGCCCTCGAAACCCTGATTAGACCATTGCTGTCTGTACACAATCTCTTACTAAACTAAATTGATGGTGCTTTGTCCACAGAAAAATAGCACTAAGACTTTGTATCTGGAAAAAGCAAGACTCTACGAGTTCCCTGATGTGCAAGCAAGAAAAAAAAAAAAAATCTTATTTAACTAACAAAAGAATGAGATAGGGATGAAAAATGCAGATGTTAAAGCAGACTAAAAATTGATTGGCACAAAATTTTTACTCTAGTTGTAAATTTTCTGAGTAGACTGCACTTGCTGGGCAGATGACTAATTACATGCTTCTCACTCTGGAGTCTTTAGGCCAAATGCTGCTCTCAGTTACCCAAATATAAATCTCAAGTAAATCTATTGATGTTACTGGAGAGTTATGCCAGTTTCACCGAGAGCAGAATATGATGCCTTGTTTACAAAATGAAGCTCTGAAAGGTACATCTGTGTGTGCATTTTGATTTGCCAATAAAATAATTTTATGGAGCTAAATTTATGCAAATACTTAGAATTTAAATCCAAAGGAGACCTTATAGTCTTGTATTCATTAAAGACTACGCACCATTTTACAAGAAGGTACTCAAAAATACAATATGGAATACAATTAAAAGGAATACATTCACAGAGGTTTCATATTTTACCAAGCCTTTGTGCCCTGTGTGCGTTTAATGCACTGCTCCCCTAGGAGCAAAGAATATATATGCCCCAGCCATTGCATCTGACTACCTTACAAATACCAATAAATTTCTCCTCACAACAGCTGAGGGAAGAAGGGAGACAGCGTTACCGCTCTATCACTAATCAAGCACGGAGCGAGGAGAAATCAGGAGATTGGCCAAAGGCCAGACTGGGAGTGTGAGATGTAGACAGGGAGAGAAACACAGTTCTCCTTCTCTAGCCCCTTAGTAGCACACGAGCCCTTCTTAGGAGACGTAACATCATGCAAGGATAAGGGGATTGGGAAAAGATGTCTGTGCTAACTTTCAGATCAACACACACCAACGTTAAGTCAGAGGAACTGTTGCCCTAAGCGTGTAGGTATTCATTTACATCTTTAGGTGCACCGGTACCTGAGTATATGTGGCTTCTTGTAGTTTGTTTCAAGTAACTGAAGGCAGAACAATTTATAAAGGACCGCTGCTTCTTCCTCCTGCATGGAAAAATTCAACACTGCAGCTGAGGTGTTTGGGGAGCGCATCCCAGAAAATAAAAATCACATCAGTCTTTCGATATGAGGATCACCTGCAGGCTTTCACACAATGTTTATGCTTAAAACAACCCTGTTTAAATGAAACCTTAAGGGATAGCCGGAGATGAAGGAATTCATTTTTAAACTAGGCATTAAGAAAAAGTAGTGAAGGGAGAAACACAATTAGTTTTTCTCAAAGGAACAAGACAACAATTCCACAATGAATATAACTATAAATTATCATTTATTACGTTAAAAACAAAACCCAAGTATTTCTAGCCTGCCTTGGCAACCCTTAAGTAATACTCCTGCAGGTTGTAGAACCATATTCTTGCTAATGGCAGGAGCTAGCCAGTTGTCAAGAAGCAAGCTTTGCTAACATGGTCTTGGGATAGTGAAGGTAATATAAATTACATGAATTTGCTGGTGCTGCCAGCCCTCATGCTACTTAGCTCTGGAGAATTTCTGCTTGGATTAAATTAAACAATAGCACTATAAAGAGTCTGCTGGAGTCTAGCATAGTGGATGAGTCTACTGACTCACACCCAACTCTTAAAGCTTCAATGATACTGGCCAGTGCAAGGAGAAAATTGCCAAAATCATTTCAAATCAGCCAATACAGAGTCACTACTACAGGAACTAGAGCAAACCTCAAATGAAGTACTACTAGCCAAATAGTTTTGATAGGGCAGAGAATACATAAACAGTTTAGGCAGACTGCAAGCAGTGGGCAAGCCATAAATTCACCAGCAGCACCGCGCCAAGATCAGGAACTGAAACAGTGGTACCCAGCACGTGGTTTGTGGGGCCAGCCAACTTTGTGCACCAAGCACCTTTCACTGTGCTGTGGAAAGCACAACCATGCTCCCCTATCAGGTGAGAGCTGGTCCCATCATTTGAAAAGCTATCAATTTTCCTGAGATAGTTTATCATCCTTCCTTCAAAAGCATTGAGAAAGCCTAAAAAACCCACAGACTTGAATGTAGCTGCTGGTGGTGTAGTCAATCACTATCTCCTCACACTTGGCTTCCAACTAGCTTTGGAGATTGACATTTGTGCACCTGAGGGATGTGAGAGCTGATACTGTGCACTTTTTCAGGTGGTTCCAGGTTCTCCTGGGTTTGATAACAAAAACATTTTCAAGCTGCACTGTCCACAGAGCCCATCAATGTAGATCTCATAAGTAACTCTTGAATTTTCTGCAAACATCCATACAACTAGGTGTCTGCCACGTTGCCTAATATTTTTTGTTCACCTGAAATGTGAGCTTTCATAGAGAGATGCATAATGTGGTCTGAATTTTTCTAATATAAGTGAACAGCAGTCAGACTGGAAGCTGGTCTTCATATACTAAATAACAAATACAATCCTTCCACACCTCTTCGCAATGTTCCCCCAGTTCCCACCCAGCATCTTTCCTCATAACACCACTCTGCACTGTATACAGCCAAGTGGAACACATGTAAGGCAAGCCAGTATTTTGTCTTTGCCTGAGAAGAGATGAACCCATGAGCTGTGAAAATAAAGAAAAGAATGAACAGATGCCTACTTAAACTAGAAGACATATGGAAGACACGATTTCATAGTTCACAGTTGTGCTCAGTGCAGTGGATCCCTGATCTCTCCATTTCTACAATGCAAATCATCCCTCCTATGTATCAGCGCAATGCTAACACTAGCAACAAGCAGTGCTTCTACAATGGTAGGTTGTCATCATTCCAGGGAAATTCTTCTGCGAGACTTTTTACATCAGGATTGGACATGTAAAATCTGTGAGAACAAAACAAAAACAAGCCAACAACAAAAAACACACCCCCCCCCCCCCAAAAAAAAAAAAAACCAAACACCAAAACCCCAAACCACCCAGGGAACTACAGTTCTGCTTCAAAAGGGAATAAAAACCCTTTCTAATTCTGAACATGACAGAATTTTTCATTTTCAAATTCCTATGCAAGAAGTAATTAAGTCATCTGTACAGAATGCTTTTGAAGAAAAATGATATAAGTAAGTTCTCAATCCTGTTCTTCACATGAGGAAACACATAGTGTATTCAAGCAAATGGAGGTTTTCAGGCTCCAGTTCAGTGCTTCTCCCTCAGCACAGTGCTGTCTTTACAGAGAATTGATCAGCTGAAAACAAATGGGATGCAATACTCTTGATATTTATACAGTACAAAAGGTGAAAAACCCTGATCCTCTGACTGTGAAACGTGCTTCGTGCAGACACCCCATAGCAGCAGATACTTTTCCCACCTCGCTGCACCGTGAGACAACCAGACGTGTGTTTGTGGCAAGAAGTTTATACGGATATCAGGCTCTCGGATGCTTCACGGTATTTTTATCGCTTACATCACCAAGCTGTAGCCTGGAAAGCTTATTTATTTCACTGAATTTCTGTGGCTGCACCTGCTCAGCCTGCCACGCTGTTTTATGAGGAGTCAGCTAGATGGTGCTCATGGGGTGGCAGCCAAAGTGCAAAGTTAACTCTGGGATTTCGCTCCAGGCCTCTTCCCCTGCCTCCGGCATCCCACACAACCTAAGCAAGTTGTCACAAATGAAAAACCAGGATGGGGAGGAAGGGGGTGAAGGAGGTAGGCGAAAGGAAATTGCACCTCAGATGCTGTACGAGCGCAGATCCTTACACAACTGTGCTGGCTTTCAAAGGCTGGGAAGCAAGTATGAAGCTGGGGGTCGTTTCGTTGTATAGGAGCCAGCTCATTCACTCCTACCTGGCAGCCTGAAAAGAGCACAGTACTGACAACTTAGGAAGGAACCACGTTGTTGGAGAGACCTGACAATTTGGAAGTAGTTTTTGCTCTGACAAAAAGTAAGCCTAGCTGTAAGCTTCATCGTGATCCAATGAGGTGCGTCTTTATGGATGTTTGAAGTTAGAATTAACTAGTAGCTTTTAGCTGTCTGTGAAGTTGGCTAGTTTTGTTGGATTAATTGCATACTGCAGAGAGTACCATGTAAAGACACATTGCGCTAACTCCCAGTAAATACGAAAAACTCTAAGTGCCCAGGGATGTTAGACAAAGATAGATTTTGGTGTGGACATACTGCTCAGGGATCCATTGAGTGGCAGAATACTTATAAATTCTTAAATCTGAAGATCCCACTTGGTCCCTTGGGCTGAAAGTTTGTATGAAAATTTCATTTCAAGATGACAAGCCCATATATGCACTGGAACGGTTTCCTAAATAAAAACTTGGATCATTTTTTATTCATCTTATGTCTAAAATGCCCAGAGGCATAGCTCCATAAAAATTTTAAACTTTAAATAAAAGCTCCTTTTGAGTTGCAGGAAAACAAAACATTCTGAAAGCAACAGTTTATATTATTTATTGTGATGTTTACTTAGCAAGAGAGGCTGATGAGTTAATTCTCAGTGGAAGTGCTGAATTACTTTAGGAACAGAAGCCCAATTAATTAAGGATCATTTCCTATCGATTTCACTGTACTACAGACCAGACTCAGCGTATCTGTTATACTCCTATACAAGATATAAATAATAAATAATAATATACTTAGACCAGTAACTGCTGTCCTGATGACCTGTAATTCTCACTGAGGAAACACTTCTAAGACTTTGATGTCAACACAATAAAAGCCAGAATGCCTCTTGAAAGAAAGGGAACAGGAAAAGCGCAGAAGAGGCACTATGCACACTCCAGAGCAAAGAAAATAGCCAAATGAAGAGACAGGTTTAGAAAGCAGACAAAAGTGGAAACAAATACATTTGTATTGGGAAAATCAACAGGAAAATATTCATTTCATGCCTAAAGCTGGGAATTTTTTATTCTATAGAGCACAAAACCTGAGTATATTCAGGATATATACTGTGGCTGGACTTCAAGCCCAGATTCACCTCCCAACTTCATCATGAGCAGAAATCAAGCCCTGGAAATCTCCTTACTTGAGCACTTTGATCAGCATGCTGCATGGTCATGAAGCACCAGGGCATGGGTTTTCTCTCTAGATGTGCTTATCCATCCTGGGGACCAGCCGGAGCCGCACGCCGCGGCATTCAGCCCTTCATGACCCCACTGTCGACAGCCTTTCCATATAAAGCAGCAAAGTAATCAGTTGAGTTGTCCAGGCTCTTATAAGGTCATAACGAGACTTGGGGTAAAGTTTTGGCTCAGTTTGCAGGGAAGTTGCACTGAAAGATTATTGCAGGCAGGCAGACAGACAGATGTGTTGGGCTCAGTTTGGGAAACAGAGCAACTATTACAGGCATTGCCAGAATACTCGTATTAAGAAATTCAGAAAGTTCAGCATCCCTTTGGTACAATCATGTTTATTTAAAAACAGTGTACACATAATCTGTATTTGTCTCTCAGACAACATGAAGCAAGTTGTCTGACTACAATTTCCAGATCTGCTTCTCTTGAGTCTAACGCCTGGAGGTATGCTGCCTCTGCTTACTCTTAAAGCTAAGCTCTCCCAGCCTTGTCTCAGTCTGCTGCCTCTCTCGACTTCCCCACTGCTTTCTGCCCCCGAAGCCCACGCAGCAGTATCAAGTCTGTGACCTAGCTTTTGTGTTTCTACTAAGTCACTAAAAAGACCACTGGGCCATAAAGATTCAATTTTTGCTAAAGGTTGCCAGGCTAACTACTAATTACTGTCTCATTCAACAGCTTCTCTTTCAGCTCTCACTGTCTACACTGCCTTAGATTTTCTTTTCACTTAGACAGAAATGACAGAAAGCACACCCATGAAGTTCTGCCATGTTCACAACTCACGGTGTCCATCAATACCACACAGAACAGCAATAACATGGAAAAGAAAATACTCATCTTTACTCAGACTGCAAGATTGGGCAAGTGACTTGAGTTGAGTCCCTATTTAAGACTGCCAGTTATGAAAAATAACACATAGAGATATCAGCTTTAAAAAGATCCCTGAGTATCTTTATTATCTAAAGGAGAAGGTGAAATCTTATCTTGTTGTTAGGGCAAGGAGAAAAAGAAGGTGGAAGCAGTGCTTGGTATGTCCGTAGCCTACATGTACCCAGGGCAGAAGGGCAGGATGGCTGAAATCAGTCCACTGACTCACCAGGAGAGCATCCTCTAAGGCCTGGGGTCAGGCTCCTCAAGAAGCAGCAGATGCATTAGCAAAGCTCCAAGCTCTTCACGGCTGGGCAGCAGTCCTCCTGGGCAGGGCTGCAGGGAGTGGGGCTGGCAGCAACGATCTTCTCTGAAAGCCTGTAGAAAGATGGAGAGGAAGGGGAGAAAAAGGAAGCTATCGGAGCCTTTGACTTCTGCCCATTAATCTCAGCCTCTTTGAGCTTAGACTCAGCAGGAGGACATGGGTAATCACAGAAAATGGCCTTTTCAGTTCTTCTGCTGGTTACATTTCAGGTTTGCTTAGACAGAGTGCCATGAAGATAGACCTGACTGGGTGAGGCCATTCTTTGGCCTCAGGAACACAAGGACTCAAGGAAGTGATCAAATCCAATAAAGATAGCATTTTAAATGCTCATCAATTATTTAAAATGAGACATTATGTGAAAATAATTATTCCAGATCTGACAGCATGTGTACTAAATGTGAACAGGACATAGGAGGAGCTGGGTTTTCCAGCCTGGAGAAGCGAAGGCTGGGGGGAGCCAATTGCTGTCTTCAGCTTACCTTTAGGGGGTTGTAGGTAAGACAGCCAGACTTCTCAGTAACTACACTGAAAAGATGAGAGGTAATAACTGCATTGCAGCAAGGGCAATTATAAGTGGATCCAAAGAAAAAAAATTCTTCACTCTGAAACTGGTCCACCACTGGAGCAAGTGCCCTGAGAGGCTGGGAGATCTCTGTCCTTGGAGATTTTCAAAAAGCTTAACTTTTACACCAATGTGGGGCTCATAAGTCAAACTAAAAGCTCAAATTGAAGTTGAGACAATTTATGGAGGAAGGCTGTAGACATGTGTCCTGTTTCTGCTGCCGCTGACATATTTGTCCTCTACCCTTCCACGCTGTTTTTCACCACCCTTCAGGGTGCGATGGATGCAACAGCGCAACGGCAAACAAAGCCACACTTCAATCCAGCTACCCGAGTTAAAGGTTTGGCATGGTTTAGGCTATTTTGTGTTTCAGTGTATGCTGAAAGGGTAACACAAAGTTAGGCAAAGTACATTTCTAATGCCCTGGTTGAGAGGGTATCGTATGTCTGACCTCCAGGGCATAAAACATAGGTCTAGGAACAACTAGATTCAGGGAGAGAGACATTGCTGCAGTTTATACTTTGTTACCGTTCTTTCCAACTAGCAATAAATAAATATCCCCAAAGGTATCATTTTGGATAGACACAGCAGGAGCCCAATTTAGTCATAACTATTTTTCTTATTATTAGCTTATTAACTATGTTAGTAAACAATGTAAATAAATACAATGATCAAAATAGTCTATAAATTCTGTGCTTAAACAGCAGGTATTCAAGGTTGCTTAATAATTCATTTTACTCAGTTTCAGGGTAACCTCCAACAGAAAAAATAACAAAAGACCATGGAAAAAACAAAACCCAGAACACCACCGTGTGTGCTGTGAACTCCTGTTCCTGTGGAGCCTTTAATGTTTCGGAACATGATATACAGCAGACGCAGTATTTCATGAGTTTTTTTTGATACTTTTGTTTTATTTAACATGTGTTACTGTCCAACTGAATTTTTGTCAAAGCAAGCCTCAAGTTTTTGTGAGAGAAAAATCTTCATGGTAGCAAAAGAGGACAAGGTGACTGCAGAGGAGGGCAGTTGGTATGCGCAGGCTATACCATAGCCAGGACACATCCAGTCTGCTGGGCATCCATGCCTGCTGGGACTGGGCACTGAAATGGGGGTTTCAAAAACCCAGGGCGTAAGAAACCCCTCTGCAAATTCCAGCTGCCCTTCATCAACTGATGGGCAAAACTGATACATTCACACGACAGCTTGCTCACCTCAGACCTCACTTGCGACGCCACTGGCCGTACAAATGCCCTCACCCCCAATATTTCTTTTTCTTTTCAAATTTGTACAGTTGTCCATGTGCTAGAAAATAAGGTAAGGACACAATTAAGGCAAGTCTGATGTGCTTTTTTTAAACCTCACCACAACCACACCTTTTTAACTCGTAGCAAATCACGTTACAGTCAGACTTGGTCGTTTGCCATGAAAAAAGATGCAAATTTTCAATCACTTAAAATTTTATCAAGTTTTCCAACAGTATCTTCCAAGTGCAAAGTTGTTGTACAACATCATATAATTTATGTGATAGTGTGTTATATCCAATGGCGCTCATTCGGAACAAGCATAGATTACAACAGAAAGACAAAGCAGAACAAGAAATAAAAGGGAAAATAGTATGAGGTTGGTTTTTCTTTTTTAAGACCTCCGAGTTCAATTTAGGCACAGCGGTTATTGATTTAATTTCACAGCACAGGCCCACACTGATAAAAGATAGCACAGTATAATATACACATAACAAGGGAAATAATGGCAAAATAGGAAAGTGGTTTTCTTTAACTAGATTCATTTTGTTGCCCGCATTGATCCTTTTTATTTATTAACAACCTGTAAAGCAGATTTTTCTAAGAGAGATGAAAAGAAAAATTAATTTTGAAATTTTAATACTGTGGATGGTTGAAAAGTTTCTTGCGAAACTTCGCAAGGAAATTAACTTTTGAAGTAATGTTTTCTCTTAGAAGTGTTTGCTTTCTATGGAAGAGAGTTGTTTTGTGTTTGTTTTTTTTTTTTTTTTTTACAAAAATTGGAGAATATAAAGATGTGGAGATGAAAAAAAGATTAAGCTAAAACCAAAAAGGATTTTTTAAATTGAAGTGATTGCAACACCTCAAAAAAGTTGTATTTCAGATAGCTCATATTCCTCTTCCCCCCATGGCCCTGCAGTGAGCTTCCCAGTTGAACACTATCCCATCGCATGTGGGAGTCTGTGGCAGCTCCCTGGGCTGCAAGAGCTCCAGTCAAACAGAGTCACGCCGTACAAAGTGAAAATAAGGAACCACACATCAAAACTATAACTCTCTAAGGTACTATGGAAAACTTTTTGATTGAAATAACTGATTTTCAGGCTTGACTTTTGCTTAATTCTCCTTTTTTTTTTCTCCTAAATAAACAAGATCAATGGCAAAAAGAAGCATATTCTCACCGTAACAGGCTTACTGAACCGGAGTCAGCCCTGGTCATTTTTTTTCCTCTTACTACCTCTTTGGTAGCGTGGAGCCCTGCACCACAGGTGGGGAGATAGGATCGGTACCTGGAAAAGACGCACAAATTTACAAACTTAAAGCCTGCCACAGGCCCGTCCCCTGTTCAGTCTGTTGCGGATCAGCGGTTTCCCAATGTTTACCCGTCCACTCAGCAGCAGCTGCCTCAGTATCTGTTTCCAGGAGGCAGCTGAAACACCGAGGTAGGTGAAGCATTGTGGCAGCAGGATTGCCTTCCTGGCACCTACACAGACAGCTGGCTTTGGCTCAGATCCCAAAGAATTACATCAACATTGATTCCCAGGTTTTGAAAGATGTGCTCTTTCAAGCATAGGTGCAAAAAAAGGACATTTTTTAAAAGCCCTGCTGTGCCTCACCATAGAAAATTCTACAAGCTACAAATTTTAATTTAGAGTATGTTCCATGTTTTGCAATTTTTATTTAAATTACCCACAAACTCTTCCCCTAGAAGAGGGTGGACAAGCGGTCCTATTGCGTTTTGTACAAACCACTTCCAAGCGTGATTTGGAAACTATCGCAAGTCTGACACTCAGTGTAAACACGGCCACATTTTTGGAAGCTTTTCCATCCAAAATCAGTAGTACAGCACGAACTTGCCTCAAATAATACTAACACAGAGCAGCTCCCCCAGGGTGTAGATAATACGCGTAATCACCACAGTCTCTGCCTATTCAAGTTAACACTTCTTAACAACAGATGTAATCTTCAGTGAAACCAAGCTCCTACAAATTGCTGTTAATATGAATCACGCTTAACTTGTCTAAGTATCTCTTCTAAAGATCTTATGTTTTCCCTAGAGGTATTTAAATTAGGAATTCTTAACCACTAATTGAATATGAACTTGGATAACTGAGCAGGTCATCTTCACTTCTGAAATGGAGGCTGAAGGACTTTACTGCCCGGACTAAATGAGGTGCACGTGTCTGACTTATGTTGTATAAAAACTTCGTGACACGGTGAAGGTTTGAAGGGTACTGTTTCAACAGCCTTGGGGATGAAGAGCATCAGATGATGCTTTCAGACCTCTCCCAACAGTGCAGGGTGGTATGTCATGGCCACAAAACTAGTTGGGTCATTGCATTCATTTTCATTGCTCAGGTATGTGACAAATTAGGAAGGACTTCAGTTCAAGAGCTTGTCTACTTCTGGTTTTGAATGTACTAAGTATATGCTACATTCAAACATCATTAAGACTGTAAAACAATCTGACAAAAGAAAGGGATTTATAAATTGCCTGTTGCACAAGTTTTCAGAACAGAGAAAAGCAGACTCATTGCTTTTATGCCACCAGATCATTTGTTGCATGTCAATGCAGGTATTGAATTTGGTCTAATACTTTAGAAGTCCTCCAAAGCAACAGACCTTTACATCTCCTAAGGATTTTGCAGATAGTTAAAACCTGTACTTTAGTATTTTTATACAATGATAATGGTTCAAAAACTCATTTTGCTCTGTTAATTGCATTCTATTTTGGTGCAGTAAATTTAGAAATATACATATTTAACCAGACATGATGCTGCCAGAAAACTACTTAATCAGCAGATGAATGTACATTGAAACAAAATCTGTGAGTACATTTATCCAGTTAGGTATGAATATTGCCATAATGGGTCTAACGGAAGGTGGGGAAATGGGGCAGCAAGGAAGAGAAATCACACAAAGCATCATTAGTTCCATAAAAGCAGAAAAAGGAAAGATAACAAGCATTATATTAACTTACAAACTATAACATTATGAGTTTTATGTTAAATGATAATTTTGCTGCAAAAGCAAGTTTCTCTTCTTTGAACTTGGGGAAAACTGTGAATGCATACTAGGGTATACTGAGGCTAATGCTTCCAGCTGGAGGTGGACTTTCAGCACAGTATAATTCAGTTTCTATCCAATCAAAACTAAATGCCATCCTGTTCCCTCCAGCACCACCAGTTTTCCTCAATATAGAAACTTGATTTTTTATTTTTTTTTCAGATATATTGATACATTTTGGTTTTATCTTCCTATAACACAGGATGTGACATACACATGCATAGTAATTGTGGAGTTTCTGGATAACTTTTTGGTTTTCCACCTAAAGGGCAAGATGCTATAATCAAGAATGGTAGATATGGTATTTCGTCACATATTTAAGACAAGAGGTGGAAGACTGCACACAAGCTATACATGTAGTTGTTTCACAAACCTTTCCCAAAAGGTGACCTTTCGGCACCTGTGATGGAAAAGGGTAGGTTTGGCAGAGGGAGCATTACTGGGGTTTAGAGAAACAGCAGGGAGAGAACAAGGCAAGCAGGGCTTGCTATTTCAACCCCAGCACCACGACAGCAGCCAGAGCACAGACTCTTGCAAAGATAAGTGCTTGCAGGTGAAAAAGGAGTATCGTTTACTAAGGGCTTGAATAGCCTCTGCCAGGCCACAGCAGCTTTCCAAGTCGCGCTCGGTTCAGCCAACTTTATTACAAGACAAGCAAAAAGGATTCACCTTGCAAGAGGTGAAGTAAAAAGCAAAACAAAAGGCAACATAAAAGGAGACCTGTCCTCAAAAGGACTATCTTTGCTTTTAAAGTTACTTTGTTCACCTTTGGGCTTGTGTAAGACAAAACCTGAGAAATGCAAATACTTCCAGTATGCTTGCTTGAAGGGACCGTGCTTTGGAACAGAAGGTCTGTCCCAGTGCCCTGGCTGTTCAGGACTGCCCCTGGCTCAGGATCCTGCTTTGCTGGCACTTTAAGCTTCCTGGTTCAGTCAGCAGTAGGAGCTGGGCAGCCCAGGGAGACAATTGCTTTGGGAAACTGAAAAAAAGCCTGAAGGAGGGGCCAAGTGAGAGCTATGAGCTCGCAGTGCCCCCAGGTCTTGGGTCTAGTGAGGGACTCCCCTAAGACCTATGCCCAACCAGGCCATGAGGGACTGGCCAGAGAGCTGCAGAGAACCAGCCAGGCTTTCCGTCTAGCAGACAAGAGGGAAAATGAAAATAGATTTCATAGAGTTGTAGAATACCAGGTTGGAAGGGACCTCAAGGATCATCTCGTCCAACCTTTCTGGGCAAAAGCACGGCCTAGACAAGATGGCCCAGCACCCTGTCCAGCCGAATCTAAAGTGTCCAAGAATCCACCACTTGGGAATCCACCACTTCCCTGGGGAGATTATTCCAATGGCCAATTGTTCTCATTGTGAAAAATTTTCCTCTTGTGCCCAATCAGAATCTCCCCAGGAGTAACTTGTACTCATTAACCCTCATCTTTTCCATGTGACTTCTTGTAAAAAGGGAGTCTGCATCTTCTTTGTAACCACCCTTTAAATACTGGAACATGGTGATACTAGAATACTTGGCTTTTATGAACTTTTCTATCAAAAAAACCAGCCTCTTGTTAGAAAGACCGACCTCTTCTCTGTGTTGCAGAACTCGGTATGAAAACTCATGAATAGATACATGCATAACATACCTATCCATGCCCAGACGAAGAGAGTCATGAAGGTCAGTGTACATGTGCAAATGGCTTTGCAAAAGTGTCAGAAAAGGAGGAGGGAAAAAACGAATTTCCCCAATTTCCTCACAGGAGTCACTTGCTTCTGGATCTCCCCAGTGGCTAGTCAAAAGCTAGACTACATTTTTTTTTTTCCTGATGCACACAAAAGAGATTCCCATGATGCAACTTCTCCTTACCTTCACAGAAGAGAGGTTTTTTTTCATATATGTATCACTTAACCAGGAGATGATAAGACACTGTGGCAGCATTTTTTAAAACCAAATATACCTGTAACCAAAAAATATTTTGTGTGACTGATTTCTTCCCCAATGACAACTAAAAATCATGACGTTTCCAGGGAGGGGAGGTAGAAATCTGCAACATTTTTTGTATGAAGAAAATCTATCTTCAAGGCATCTGTAACTAAAACAACAGAGCATAATCCTCCCACATTATGTAACTTTATGGACACACAGAACTGTACAAAGCAGCAACTTTCAGTGAGCAAAAAGTTTTCTGACTCTGCATAACCCACAGTCATACACCTTCTTGAATGCTGTTTCCAGCCACTCTGCCTAATAACAAACTATTTATTACAGGCATGACTGTTAATTCTACTTAATAGTAAGGTTGCCCAACACTTTCCATTTTGAATGTGTTTTCAGCTGCTAATGGCTTTGCCAAACTTTCATGTTCTATGCCACTATCTGCCTCAAGTTAATTAGCTCTGTAGAGTATAGAATATAAATGTAACACACCACGCACCCACAGAGCTTTGCCCAGATTAGAAGAAATTGTAAATGATGAATTGAAATTATTCCAGTTATCCATGCCATGCTTTGATGAGGGGATCTGAAATATGGCAGGAGGTAGTTTTTGTGTTAAAAACGTATTCATTGCCGTTGTTGCGAAAATCTATACCACATCAACCATCTTAAAAACTTTTGTACACTTTCCCTTACCCTCACTATCAAAATGCTTATTCTTAGGAAAAGCTACTTACAGTTTAGCACCTTGAGTCCCAAAGATGGGCTACTGCAGCTTAGACTGCAGGCATAAATTTGCCAGGGGAGATTTCATCTTGTGCTCTTCTGCTTAGATTTCTGGCTGGGCTAGGGCAGCGGAGAGGAGAAGAACAGGGAGATCCCAGCGTCAGCAGCAACAAAACAGACGGGCAGGGGCTGATACTGGGGACACAGGGAACAGTTTGGGAAGTGAAGCCTTACAACTGACAACTGGGAAGAGAGAGAAACCAGGAGAGTGGAGGAGAGGTGTGACGAGTTGTTCAGTGGCCATCAAGAGACAGACTGGGAAAGAAATGGAAAACAGGAACAAGCCGGATAGGGAAGCAAATGAGTGGTGGTTAAATGGAAGTGAGGAAAGAGAGGGAGCCCAGGAGAGAGGGCTCTGCTCAGTAGGACTGAGAATAAAGGCATGGGCACACTTGCAGTAGGTCTTGCATGGGCCTTCCACAGCGCAGAGACCCTCTAACAAGTGGTATGCAAGCTGTGAACTCAGAGAGACAAAACCAGAAAAAAAATAGGATTGAATTGTGCATTGCAGTTATACTACATCTATTAGTTACACAGATAAGGTGGGATGGCCGGGAGGCTGGAGCCTGTCATCAGTGCACATAGCTGCTTGGTGGTAGCTGCTTCCTGACTCTGGTGTCTGAGCTAGGCGGGCAGAAGCTTACTTCTCCCATCCGGCTTTCCCCACATCTTCCCTCTGTGGCCAGATGCTTATGTTAGATGGACTCCTGTTGAAAGTACTTGCATTTTGGAAGCTTCTATGTTGCTCAAATGCTGGAGGTAGATTATAAAGAGGGAAGGACTGGTTAGAGTGTTTTGAGGTGTGGGAAGAAGGAAGTTGCTAAGAGAAGAGACTAATTTGAGCTCCTAAATGTCTCATTACTTGCTCATGCATATTCCTAGTCCAAGGTTGAGAAAGAAATCACTGCATATCCAGCCCTGACAGCAACTTAAAACCTGGATTCTACATTATTTCTTTCCTTCTGAGTGCGGAGGCAGGAGATCATCCAAGATTTTTAGATTGGGCCTCTGTTACTTCAGCTGTGACTTAAGCTATACACGCACACACTGGGAAAGATGCTATTGCATGTGCTCACATTTTCGGTTATGGGTGCATAGGAAACAGCAGGTTCTTCTTATATTCTTTATCCTCTCAGGACAAATGAGCACAGCTAAAAACTGTCAAAGCCTTGAGTGCAATCATTTAGTACTTAGACAGCATATCTGAAAGAATATGGTAAATAAGGAAAGAAAAAAAGACATCACTTGCTCCAAAGAAATAACATTCTTCATTTCCCTCCCCACTCCCCCTCAGCCATCCGCTTCATGGAGCAAGTGACTAAAAAATCATGATCCAGAGGGTAACGGCTGGCTAAGAGAGCCTCCTAGGTCCACTGCAAGCATGCTACAGTTCAAACCATAGCTCTTGCTCAGTGCTAACGACCGAAGCCTCATTTTTGTAATCTATGTCCTGGCTGTGGAATTCTCTGCTCTAATTATTCTGCATGTGTCTCTCCTCACAGCCTGGAACAGGCTTTCTAAGGGCTGAGACCACTGGAATGGGGAAGATTTATGGAGTCAGTCAATGCTGGTTGCGTTCTGCAGAACCTTGAATATGAACCAAAAGACTCTTCTGAATCTTCGGAGGGAAGTTTCCCACTGCTTCAAGATTACTCACTTCCTGGTGCACTGAAGTTGAAGGATTAAGTAACTTTTCCCAAATATAGAACTTATCACACCCAATCACACACACACACACACGCTGCTGCCTTCTTAAGTGAAGCATCTGAGGAGGAAAATGAGATTACAAATCTAGGACTATAATGAGATCAAGTTAAATTCACACCATTTCCCTGCCTAGGCACAATCTATGTCATTAGAAAGGATTAATTTTTTTATTGCAATTTCTAATCTCATTATACCTTTTGTCAGAAGAATGATTTATCAGAATTTCAATACTTAATGCTATACATTTTGTGAAATATTATATTATACTCTAACACAGTACCTTCACTTGACTTTTCCAGTATTCTATATTTTCATTAGCTGGTATCCACTCACTCATGCTATACCACTCAGCACAGCTATAAATAGAAAGACCAGCCAACCAAATCACACAATATTGAAAAGGTCAAAGTAGTATGCTACATTACCGTAATTTAGAGAATACTATTCACAAAGTATTAAAACTTTGACGCCTTATTTATGTGACAATGAAAGTAATGAAAATAGAAAGCATTGCAAAATGATCACATTATTACCAGAAATCATTGGGAGATTGAGCGACTGCAAACCCCTCAACATTATTATCTTTACAGCCTAATATAAATTCATATCATTCTTTAGGTACTGTACTTCTTATGCTAAGTTTCTATGTCTCTCACCAGGAAGACAACGGTCTGTTCATCACTTCTTTTGATGATTTTTAAATACAAATATTTAAGAAGATCTTAAGGAATAGTCATAAGCATTTTTTGAATCATGGCCCTCTTTTAGCTGACTTGTAAAGAAATCTAGAGGAAAAAAAAATGTGAAAACCAAGCTAAGGATTATTATTACTGATCCCTACACACACCACACCCCACACACCCCCCTCCCGCCAAGAGAATAAGAGAATTACAGCCTTGCTCTCAAAGTCTACGGAAAGGACCTGTTTGAGCTTAGCGGCTGTGCCATCATACCTGGTCATGAAAAAGTACTTTTAAAGTGGCTGTAGGCACAGGCTGTTCTGCAACGCATCCACCATCCTGTTGCCCCTACAGTTGTTCATGTTCACACAGCAAAATGTACGTGTTCTGACAACTGGATGGTCCCCCGCCTCCTTTCCCGCAGCCCAGGACTCCTAAGAGATCAGGTACACACTGCAGAAACACCTGCAAATCAGCAGTTACCTCCCCCCAGGCCCAGGTTCAGACAGGTGTCTGATGTGCCCCCTGTAGCACTGATCCTGGTACCCAATGCTGTTTGACACTGTGAAAGTCTCTGGCTAATGTGAAAGCCACACTCTGTGCCAGGTCATCTCCAGGCATGCAATTTTACCCAAATAACATGAAGTACAGCTGTGCTCTTCAAGACTAGAAGAGCTGTCCCAGAGAAAGCAGTGATGGCAGACGTCAGATAATACTCAAGACTCCTCAGGTTCACAGAGTAAAAGCGGCTGTTTATAAAATTGTTTGCAGGAAAAAAAGAAAGAACAAAGTAAAAGGGGCAAAGGAAGAGGGTGTCAGGTAGGCTTTTTGAGACAGTTGCAGGAGAACTGGGCTTAGTACACAGCCCACAGTGTACTCTCCAATACGCCTATGACAACCAGGCGATCATGCCCAGTCAGCATGGGTTTATGAAAGGCAGGTCCTGCTTGACTGACCTGATCTCCTTCTAGGACAAGGTGACCCACTTAGGGGGTGAGGGAAAGGCTGTGGATGTTGTCTACCTAGGCTTTAGTAAAGCCTTTGACACCATTTCCCACAGCATTTTCCTGGGGAAACTGGCTGCTCATGGCTTGGATGGCCGTACTTTTTGCTGGGTAAAAAGCTGGCTGGATGGCTGGGCCCAAAGAGTGGTGGGGAATGGAGTTAAATTCAGTTGGTGGCTGGTCACAAGTGGTGTTCCCCAGGGCTCAGTATTAGGACCAGTTCTGTTTGGTACCTTTATCAATGATCTGGACGAGGGGATCAAGGGCATCCTCAGTCAGTTTGCAGATGACACCAAGCTGGGTGGGAGTGTTGATCTGCTGGAGGGTAGGAAGGGTCTACGGAGGGATCTGAACAGGCTGGATCGATGGGCTAAGGCCAATTGTATGGAATTCAACAAGGCTGAGTACCAGGTCCTGCACTTTGGTCACAACAACCCCATGCAATGCTACAGGCTTGGGGACAAGTGGCTGGAAAGCTGCCTGGTGGAAAAGGATCTGTTCAGTTTTGGGCCCCTCACTACCAGAAAGACCTTGAGGTGCTGGAGCGTGTCCAAAGAACAACCAAGCTGGTGCAGGGTCTGGAGGGTAAGTCTTATGAGGAGCAGATGAGGGAACTGGGGTTGTTTAGCCTGGTGAAGAGGAGCATGAGGGGAGACATGATCGGTCTCTACAACTCCATGAACGGAGGTTGTAGCAAAGTGGGGGTCAGTCTCTTCTCCCAAGTAACAAGCAATAGGACAAGAGGAAATGTCCTCAAGTTGTACTGAGGAAGGTTTAGATTGGATATTGGGAAGAATTTCTTCACCAAAAGGCCTGTCAAGCACTGGAACAGGCTGGCCAGGGGAGGGGTGGAGGGACCACCGGGAAGTGGTGGAGTCACCATCCCTGGAGGTATTTAAAAGACATGTGGATGTGACACTTGGGGACATGGTTTAGTGGTGGACTTGGCAGTGCTAGGTTAACAGTTGCTCAATGATCTTTAATGTCTTTTCCAACCTAAATGTTTTTATGCTAAAGACCACCCTGAACCCCTGGGCAAGTTCAGATGTCCACAATCCAGCCAGCTGGGGAGGTGTACTGGAAGCTACCCTGCTTTCTGCCAGTGTAGACCGCAGGCTAACCTGGGGCAATCTGTATCTAGCCAATGTAAGTTTGATTATATCCTGGCATTATAGATTTCTGTAGGTTCAGGGAAATCAATAATAATAACAGGGATTTAATTCAGGGGACTTAATTCATGGAATTGTAATTAACCTAACGGATAACTGAGAAGTAAGCTCAGCTAATATTAGAACAACAGTAATTGGTGACCTAATTTTTATCTTACTAGTCTGTCTTCCACGAGAGAATTCTTATGTCCCAGTGAGTAAAGGGGGATGCCAGGATAACTCTTTTTGAGGACTATTCATGATTTCCAGTTTGAAACACCACAGTTCCGATAATGCAATGCAAGATCACTTAATGCTGGGCTGGAGCTGATCTGGCATCTCTCTCTCCCCCACTTAGTCCCTGTCAAGAGAACAGAGGTTGGACTACAGCAAAGCTGCAGCATCCGCGGGCAGTACAGCTGAACAGCCACACTCAACCTGCTGATGCCAGTTAGGTGTTTAAATGGCAAAAAGAGCCTGTAGTTACTATTTTTCATACACGAGACATGAAGTTTGGTTTTGGGTTTGTTGTTGTTTTGTGTTGGTTTTTTTTTGGGGGAGGGGGGTGTTTAGGAGGATTTTGGTGGATTGTTTTTTTGGTTTGGTGCTGTTTGTATTTTTTTAGAAAAGCACCCATTAAGACCTCATTTAAGGCCTTGTCTACATAAAAATAATGGCCTAGTAGAAGCAATGAAGCCTCCTCCCCTGGCAGTCACACCTCCAATACAGATGCTGTTATTCCAACAGCAAGGTCATGCACACCACTAACCAGTTTACTGAGGAAGTAATTACACTCTACCCATGTTACACAATTTTCAGTCTAGCTAGAAAACTACAGCTATACTCTTCCTACTGAGTAAATGTCTATAGATAAGATGAGCAAGTAATTTGCCAGGAGGGACAATAAAAAAACAAAACAAAACACAACACACACACACCAAAAACCCCACAGACCAAAAAAAAAAACCCAAACACCAGGCTTTTTCTTTGTCAGGAAAGGCTACTCAGAAGAGAGCGAGCAAGGGAGAAGCAGCAGCGCATCTCCCTGCTGCTCCGTGCCTCCTGCAGACTCCCACCCCGATCTGGTGCCTTGGCACTGCGCTGGCAAGGCTCCGGGCCCTCTGGCAGAGCAGGTGGCCGTGGGCGGCGTGCTCCATCGTCCTCCTACTCCCAACAGATTTGCTGGTGCTGGGGGTGTAGAAAGCAAGCTCCACCTGAACAAACCCAACCCCTTCACTTTTGGGATGATGGCTGGAGGGCTGGAGAGAACGCCTTACGGAATTTTGATTCGAATTTTATAACATATGGAAATTGGTCTGCGAGAAAAAGTGAGAAATATTTAGAAACAGTTGGAAAGGCTGTCATTGAAATTTATCCTGGCTATGTCTAAACATGGAAAAGGACAACAGAAACCAACATTAACTTCAGAAAAATGTAAAGAGAACTGACTATGCAACAAGCAGAAGGCTTATTTCTTTTTAAGTATAAACAATCTGGTGAGGAGGAAGAAAGGCAGAACTATAAAAATAAGCCAAGGCAAGTAAAAAATAATGAGGGTAAAAAAATAATAATACTCTGCATCAGTTTGCAGGGATTTTTTTTCTTGTACAGCAGTTGCCAAATATAACTTTGTTAAGGGAGAAACCAGACAAAATATTTCTGTTCCAAAATATCACAGTGGAGAATGGTATAAAAGGAAGGTGTACTGGGGGAAGGAGATAACCTTTAGCTATGGACAGGCTTTTTAGACACCTTCCTTGGGAGACGAATCTTTCTAGACTCCTTAGGCAGTCAATGGAAAGAGACACTAGCCTCCACAGAGCAATTCATTACCCCTAAATACAGATGGCATGGACACCTTATTTACAGTAAGGATAAAGACTGTAACAAATCACAGAACATGGGTCATTTTCTCCAAGCTTTGACTGTTTGGAGGCCTGGGCTGAATTAGACGGAACAAACATTGCTGCCTTCAGGGGAAGTTAAGGAAACGGGTGTGAGGACACAACACCCTTGTTTGATCCTTCCTCCCCCCCTGCCCCCGTTCATTAAGTGTAGCATTATGCATTAAAACCCTGCCTTCCCACTTGTTCTCTTTGGGTTTGGTTTTTTTGCCTCTCCTCAGCTCTGTAACGTTTCTTTGCACTCCACTGCCACAGGCAGTCACAGGCAGAGGGAGGTCCCAGGCTGCAAACCTGCAGAAGCACAGAGCATCCCCTGTGTAGTCCACAGACTTCCTTCCCCACTGCTGTTTCCTACCAGTGGAGAGGTCCCAGCTCTAGGGAGTAACCCTTTAGCCAGAATAATAACTCATTTACACTTGCAACTGAAGTGTCTTTTGTGCAGCAAGTCTCTAATCGCCAAGGTAGAAATTTTGTTTCCCAGGGAACTTGTAAAAAGGTCATATTGCAAAGACAGTGGAAAAATTAGTGTGGAGGCAGCCTAACAAAATATTTGAAATACTGGGATTAGCAATGACTATAATCAAGGGTAAGGACAGAAATATAGAATGTAATTGCTTCTAATTTGAACACCATAGCATTTACCTGCTTTTCACAGATGCCAAATCGGCAAGATTATCTAGATTTTCAAATGGGTCTATCTATGAACAATTGGCTGAGTGGATTAACAGAAAAAGTAATATAAGAAGTTGAATGTATAGTGTACTTACTATAGAAACACAATGACAGGGAATGCTGTTATTACTGTATAAAGTTGCTGAATCTAACAATATAAATTCAATGCAAAGCCTGAGTTATTGTTCAACAATTGTACTTTGGAGAGGTAGAACCATCTTTTTAAAGGAAATATAGGGCAATTTAGGAGTTCCATTTTAAAAGTATGTATGTATATAAATTCCAGAAAAATCATAGGATTCTTCTGCTTTCCTTTCTTCCCACACTATATCTGAGAACTCCAACTTCTCCTCCCTTTGTTTCACTTTCCCTTTTAGGACTCTGGCAGAGCTGCAGTTTGACTTAGGGTGTCAACTCATTGCATTTACTTGCTCTAAGTCTATTACCTAATAACTCTTCATTGTGCAAATACTTAGAAACTACTAAACAGAAAAATCAGTATGTTTATGCTCATATTCCCAGAAGTATATAAACAATCCTTTACTTAATTGAGTTGATAACTTATTTTCAGATCCAAACTTTCAAATTCACTGGTTACTCATAATCCTTTCTGAGAGAAGACAGGAACCACATCACATGCTGTATTTTGCCACCTGCTGCAATAGAGAATTTCTGTAATGACTGCAAGCACTGTGCAAAACACAGTTCATTTTTGGTAAAGATTTCTCAATAAAACTTCAGTATTGCTTAAAGATTTCTGCAAAAATAAAGAATTGGAATTGATAATATTGACTTGCTGATAATATTTGGAAGGTTTTAGGGATTTCTGGGGAAAAAATAGGAAAAGCAGAAACATTCATTGAATAATGCATGCTTTGTAGTGTATTACATCAGTTTCTCAGATCTCCCTGACTCATAATAAAGCAAGCACACTCAGTGTTGAAGAAATGTATTGCCTGGGCTTCATTGCACACATGCTCAAGTACCATCCTGAGTTAAGCTATTCTATGCCATACAAGCAAAATGCACTTGACATAGGAAGATACCAAATTTGGACTGATAACACAGCACATTTGTATAGCAGAGTATGGACACAAGTAAAACTATGCCAGGCTAGAGCTGACAAAGGAGAAAAAGGAAAAGATACAGAATCAAGTTAAAATACAAGTGAAACTCTTCATGGCTGAGGTAAATGCACCTAGTGATCACTACTATCATTTTTCAATTTGTTGATACAGGGAATATTTAAATAATCTCATGGTGTTTCTTTCCCATCCTTCCCATCACTCTCTTCCTATCCTTGCTAGCTTTCTGACATCACACATGTTGTTTCTTAAGCTCAGTTGTGACACATCTTCCTACATGCATGAATAAGGCCAGTGAATACTGCACAGTACAAGATGAAACAATAATCTGTTTCATATGAACGTCTCAACCAGATGCCACCATGAAGGCAAGGGAGAGAGCTCTTCTACTTTGCAAGTAAGGTTCCTAGCGAGGTGACACATTTTTCTGTTAGGTTAAATGCACTTGTTATTTACATGAAATCCATCTGCTACAACATAGAATCATAGAATTGTTACGGTTGGAAGAGACCTCAAAGATCTTCAAGTCCAATCATCTACTCAACGCCACCATGCCCACTAAACTATGTCTCGAAGCGCCACATCTAAATGTTTTTTGAACACCTCCAGGGATGGTGACTCCACCACCTCCCTGGGGAGCCTGTTCCAATGCTTAACAACCCTTACAGTGAAGAAGTTCTTCCTAATATCCAACCTGAACCTCCCCTGGCACAACTTGCAACTGTTTCCTCTTGTTCTATCACTAGTTACCGGGGAGAAGAGACCAACCCCCACCTCGCTACACCCTCCTTTCAGGGAGTTGTAGAAGGCGATCAGGTCTCCCCTCACCCTCCTCTTCTCCAGGCTAAACACGCTCAGCTCCCTCAGCTGCTCCCCAATCAGACTTGTGCTACAGGCCCTTCACCAGCTTTGTTGCCCTTCTCTGAACATGCTCCAGCACCTCAAGGCACTTCCTGTAGTGAGGGGCCCAAAACTGAACACAGTATTTGAGGTGCAGCCTCACTAGCGCTGAGTACAAAGGGACAATAAACATCCTACATGCCCAATAAGACCATACAGTTAAAACACATTAAAAATACATTAATGTGTCTTTCCATACTGTGACGTGTTAATAGTGCAAAAAGCTATTAGGACTGGGCTGTCAGGCATACACAATACATGAATTGCTGGGTCAGCATGAACATACACTGCACCATAATTCATAAAAGTAACATTAACATACAGCAATACAAGTAGACATAAAAAAAAAGAAGATCAACATTTAACCTAAGTTTTTAGCCCTTCCCATATTTTTTGCCCTTTTGGCAACTAAATTCTTTGGAGCCAGCAAGACCTAGTTAGGCTAAAAAGACACCTGTGAATTAGTGGCCCATTTTTTCAAATGCCTGAAAGGGAGACAGAACCATGTACAGGAGCAGACATATTCAATGCACAAGCAAAACCTGGTTTTGCCTGTAAAAATTAGGTAGTTGCCAAAGTTAGCTGCATCCTCATTAGCACGATCATCTACTTGAGGATGTATGTAGAAGGTTATAGTGCATGACTGGCATGCATTTTGAGGGAAATAGATAACCATTTCAATTTTTTTTATATCCACAAGCAAAAAGAACAAAAATGTTTCAAAAAAATCTGGACTTACCTATCCCACTCAAACAAATCTTCCCTGAGGTGGGATTTTTGTGTTATTTGGCCTTTGCTCCGGTAAGATTGATGTTTAGGGAAGGAGAATGACACTGTCCACGCAGAAGAATGAGAAATAAAAAGCACTGTCAGGAGCTTGGCAACAATATGTACCGATATATTTCCTTTTAATGGCATATACATATCAACTCTACTAGTCATACACATGTATCTTAGTAGGTAGGACTATATTTCCCTCTTGACTTTGCTATCAAAGTGTTTCTTACCATGTTTATATGTTCCTCAAAAATATATGTAGGGAAGTGAAAGGTCTTTTTGATCAGATGAGAGGTTCCTTTGTAAATTATCATTGTCCTCTTGTCTAAAAGCCATACAAAAACTGGCTCAGTATGTGCTTGAATCTCTTTCATACTTGTTTTGCTTCATGTTTAACTGCACGTCTTCTAGCTATTGTCATTTACACACCCTCCACATTGCAGGATGCTGCAGGACATATTGTGCTTGCTGACATACTTTCCATGAAGGAAATCCTTACAACCAGCTGGCCAACATATAAAGCTACATTTGACCCCACGGCATAGAATGAGGGAACTGTCCTTTATGACAAAGGAAATCGAAACATTTCCTCCACACAGTTCTGTAGAGAAAGAGGGGGAGGGGGAAAGAAGCACCAAACCCCACATCTCTATCACAACATAATGAAAAGAACAATAAATCCTTTCTAGAGGCCTGAGGTTGAAAAGCACTGAGTTCCACAATCCTAGAGGCCAATGGAAGCTGAAAGCATTTGGAATCCATGTACACTGGTGCTTTTACTTCAATACACTCTTCAAATCAGCACTGCTGCCTTACCAGTTTCAGCACATATTTTGCAGCACCCAGAAGTAGGTGCTAACTGCAACAACAGTATTTTGGGGATGGCAGTAGTAGCCATTACTAACTGCTAAATGCAAATCAGAGACAATCTTCAGAGTCTATTTAGCACACCATTTCCACATGCAGCTTGATAAAGATGGAAAAAGATTCAGTCTGTTGCGACATACTCCACAAGGACTACAGAAGTGACTTGAAGACAATAACAGGTAAACAGATGATTCAGGAAATACTTGAATTTAGACATACGATATTGAAGTAAGAGTTTGGATCTTCTCCCCATTCGGTTTTCTGAGCTCAGGCTCTGGCTCTGCTGAAATACCAGGCTTTGTCTTCTGCTGTGAAAGGGGAACATCACTGAAATCAAGGCATATCATCTGCAAAAAGAAAGTCAGAATTACAAATTCACACCAAGGCCCACAGTCCAAAATGTTTTATGTATTTCAAAGTGGGCTGGGGCCCATTTATGGTGATTTTTAAAGGGGCTAGAACATCTTCTCCCTTGACAGAAAACACTAACAATACATGCTACTAAAATAGTGCTTCACAAATAACTTAGTAATACTTTAATTAAAGTATCTACATAAAAGAAAATAACATCTCTGCGATATGTAAAGTGTTTAAACACTTAAATAACCCATCCTTTCAGAAAACACGACTGATCTATTAGCACAGGCTTATTTTATGGTTTTGTTCAACAGTCACAATTCAGGGCATATCCAACCATCTCTTTCCTAAACACTCTGCTAAGTACCTTCCCTCTAAGCTTTGTGGAAATGTGCCCAGGACTCTCTGTTCACAATTTAAGAGCCTTTTCTTAGGCACTGCCTTACTCTTCAATGTGTAGGATTTATGTACCACTCATAACAACGTCCTATTGTCTTATGTAGTATGTCCACTCTGAAGACCACTTCTGGAAGTTCCCCATTTGTGAAATCATCAATAAGCTTTATAACAGGTTCCCAAACAGAACAGTAATGAATCTAGGAACAAGAGTGTGCGTTTAGTATTTCTCATTGTATGACAATTTTTTACCTGTTCATCCTCAAAAACCTACAACAAAAGAGTCTGAAGACTAAAGTCAGGAAGATGTTAATGTATTTGGGCAACAGAAATACTAATTGAGTATTTTAGAGGGTGGAAAGAGTCTTGCACGTTACACAAGGTGTCACTGTATGCAATCACAGGGAATTAATAGTGGGAGAAACAGAAAAAGGCAATTACTTTTTTAACGGTCTTTCCATCTAGGCTCAAGGAGAAAGCAGGTTTAAAGTAGCCACTGCAGCCATAAGAACAGGGAGGATGTATCTGTATGAACTGCCCAATCTGTGCTCTTCTGGGCAAGTGGTGGTCACAGCGAGAGATTCTGAAACAGTGAAGGGTATTAATTATTGTTGCATACAGCCATAATAACGCAAACATGTTAAATCTGTGTGAACCTTTCCCATCCGTTGTTGGAAACATGTTTGTATGTACAGATCTTCTCTAATCTTTAAAAGTTACAATAAAACTGACTTTTCAACAAAATAACAAAACGAGACATTCACTTTTCTGAGTGCAGGACAGTTCATAAAATCAAGGAGCTGGGCCACTGCATTGGTGTCTACCATGGCAGATAGTTAGCAAATTAATAAAAGATGTTGTGCTGCTCCAGGCAGAGTAATTGCAAGCGGTAAGAAAGCAGCTGGTGCTGAAGGAGCATCACTCATTGTCTGAGCCATTTTAGGTTTGGGCAGACAACTGGACAGCGGTGAGAAGGTATGAAAAAATCCAAGATGCTCCTATTCCTAGTGTTACTACTACTACTCCTCTTATGTTTTAAAGCTTTCCCTATTTGTACACTTTATATGCTTTTAACTGGCTCCTTGAATTGAGCTACAACACTGCTGAAAATTCCCCTTGAAATCCCAGCCCCAACCTGGGGCTGCCACGGGAGCTCTAACTCGGTCCTCCTTTACTGCTGATTACAGAGTTATTCTCCCAGCACAGCCACTCCTCGCAGATGTCTTTGTTTAACTTGAATATTCCTTAGCATCTGCCAGCATTTCCCCCTAGCTAAATTGCTACTAAATACACTTTACTTCTCTAAGCCTCATCAGCTATTGCTCTAAATGCACCCCTTCAAAAGAAAAAGAATCTCCACCTGCCTTTAGAATCACAGAATTGTTTAGTTTGGAAAAGACCTTTAAGATCATCAAGTCAAGCCGTTAACCATGCGCTGCCAAGTCCCACCACTAAACCATGTCCCCAAGTGCCACGTCTACACATATTTCAAACACCTCCAGGGCTGGTGACTCCATCACTTCCCTGGGCAGGCTGTTCCAATGCT
>NW_009603440.1:0-9152 GCF_000690535.1 Cariama cristata
CGGGCGGGGATGGAGAAGCCGCCCTGCGGAATACCCTCGGCTAACTCTAACGCGTGGGGCACGTCGGAGCAGTGACACACCTGGCTGTGAAACAGGCGTGCTTGGGTCTGTGAAGGTTCTCTGTACCTGCCTGCTGAATGCCAGCCTTCACAGGTCACAGCCATCTCCAATTTCGGCGATTGAAAACATATGTGCCCAAGCACTAATTACTCCATATTGCAGACTAACGCAGGTTTCTGCTGACTGATGTTAGGAAGGTTTATTTGGCTAAAGATTTGCTTGTTGTTACTGTGTTGCAGCAAAATCACCGAGAATGCAAAGAAATCCTTGGCCTCTCTTACGAGAGAAAACCCTCAGCTTGTGCCAACGCTTGCCATTATTCAGGTAAAGTACATCTGTATGCTCGCTGGTGGTGGGAGATCCCCCTCGCTACCATTGCGTGTCTGAAACTTCAGAAGCGTGTGATGCAGAAAGTAACTTTTATTCAAGCAAAGCGATAGAGGAGATAATTCCGCCAGGCTGTAGATTGCCCTTCTCCAGGTATGGAACAGCCAGAGCAAACTCCAGTCCGTGAGAAGGGTTTGCAAAGGAAGGGAATGGTTTGATCCCTTCCTCCTTTTGCTGATACAGGCTTCCCCATTGTAAGTGCAGTCACGCTTTCTCACAGGTTGTCTAAGTTGATGGACATAATTGAGTTAAAGCAGTTGTTCTCAACCTTTATTTAGCTTGAAGTTTTTGTTGCAGTCCTGAAAAACGTGTTTACGTGCCTGAAAACGTGGGCCTTCCTTCACCTTCCGCCCCTGAAATAACATTGCCAGGGTTAAGGAAAGACCCTGCTGCTCCCTGCCAGCCTTGTTGCCTTTGGGCAGCTGTAGCTTATGATTGCTTGGCTGTGTCCTAAGGAGAGGAAAACCACGCTAAAAAGTCCAGTCAGCTCAAAAGGGCCTGTGTGAAATGAGCGCTCTGTGTAACATCTCAGCATCCTTCAGAAGTAGCAGCGCTTTCTAAGGTGAAGCAATCTGGTGGTAATTGAGAGCTGTTGTATTACCAATGCCGGGAAGAGCTTTCCTTTCCATCGCGCTGGTGCTGCCGTCTTTGAGATAGGCAATCAAGCTCACAGGTGAGGATTGCTATCCCTGCAAAGCTGAGAGATGTTCCTCTTTAGATTTTTTTTAATGTTTCAAGGCCAAAAAATTATTGGCGTTTGTTGTTCAGAGCGGGACCCAGAGCCATGTAGGCAAAATGGTTTTGTCCTGTTTCCTGGGATGGTGGTGTTGGGTTTGAGTGGGTGCACACTGAATCTCTGACCCAGTAGGTTTTAATTTTAGAACCTAACTATAAATATTTTTAAGTACTAATAATGAATCTAAGAAATGCAGCGTCAACTTTATTTCAGCAGGTCTTCTAGCGAGGCTGACAGAACAAGCTCTCCCAGCTCTTACCCTCCCCGGGTAATTGCGGTTAATGTTTTCAAATAGCCTTCTGAGTCCGTAAGTGTGTACGGACTGCTAGAAAAGCAGTGACCCGTTGTTTCTCACTCCTGTCTCGTCTCTGTCCAGTTACACCATGAGCTGGATTGGGGCAGGGACCTGGCCTGGGGAGGTTTCCTTTCCCCATGGGAGTCCCCGGGTCTGGTTTTCGGCATGGCCGCGTGAGTGTTTTAGGCTGGCAGGAGGGAAGGGAGATGTTAGGATGGGAGAGGGCATTGTGTGAGGAGGGGCAGGGTCCTGCTCACTTTTGATATCGATTGAGATGCATCTACAACAGTGTTTTGGTTTTGATCATAGCTGTGATTTAAATTAATGTCCCTCTTGTCTTCGTTCACTGCACTTAGTTTGCCTCATGAGGTAGCTGTAGGAACATGTGGCCTAGATCCTTCTGGATGAAATTCACCCAAACTATGTTCTCCAGCTGTCAGTCACCCCAGCTCTGGTCTGGTTGTGAGGACTGAAGCAGAACTCATTTTAAATATGTATTTGTTGGTACAAAGACAACTTATTTTAGTCTACAGACGTTCTTGTGGTGCACTGCTCTACTGGGATGTGGGCAGAGCACCAAGACCTGTGCTGCTCTCCATGTGCCGCATTGCACCCGGAGGAGCGAGGAGCAGAGGGAGGGCAGGGCAATGATCTTCTTGGCCAGTTGCTCCTGGGCGGCAGGAGTCGGCGTAACGTGGCACCAGCTCCGCAGCAGTAATGGGAATGAGTCGGTGCAGGCTGAGCTGACTCTGGAATGGTTTTAGGTGCGTTCTTTTCTTCTCGAGCCATCTGAACCTGGGTTGATACCAAGATCGATAACCTGCCTTAACATCCGTGTTGAACCTCGGTTGGAGCAACGCAACAGCAAAAAATGATTGGTGGCTGCTTCTTAATTTTGTTGAAGCTGAAAACTAATATATAGCGGCAGGATCCTGCTTAGCAGTGGGGCTGTTGCCCAGCGAAGCTGAGCGAAGCACCGCCGGCTCCCCTGCCCTCTGCCAGCCCACGTCCTGAGCTCGGGCCTCACCTGTGCCGCTCCGCAGGTTGTGATGGGAACCGGTTCAGGGCAGGCACTTTCTCTGCCCGAGAGGGGCAAGCGTTCACCAGCCAGCGCTGTGGGAGCCGGGATGTTACAGGGGATGGTGTGGTATTGCCAGTGGCTCCATCCCAGTTAAACCTCACGAGCGGTCCTGGTAGTTATGCGTCAGTGTGGGGGTACAGTTCCACGTTTACTGGCGGAGGGTAGCAGCTGCTGAGCCGTCCTTAGTCCTGTCTCTTCTTCCCTTGCCACAATGTGAGCTCCGCGTGTGTTCTCAGTGCGGCACCCTCCGTGCTGCCCCTCGCCCCAGCTGCCAGGTTTGGGGAGTAGGAGACTGGGAGTGCGGTGCCAGGGATGCCGGCCGTCCTGGGCTGAGGGAGGGAGCCAGGGGATGGAGGGCAAGCGCCGTCCCCTCTCAGGAGCCTCCTCTCCACGGAACCTGTCCTTTTAAAGGCTGTTTTTTCCATTGTCAGAAGTCTTGAACCATTTGGGATTAACAGGTTGGTAAATTGTTATGGGCTTGAACCAAAATAATTTTGGGCGACACCAGTGTCATTCGAAGCCTGCACTGGCAGCTACGCCTGAAGTGAGCAGCTCAACTTGGGTGGGAAGTTGCTGGCACTGACTCTTGTGGAAAAAGCTACGAGGAATGTGTTCGTCAAATTGTAACAAACCCTTTTAAAATGACTTATTTTGGTCCTGTTGTCTGGGTTGGAAGGTGGGGTTTATGTATAATCATGTAGCTGTGAGAAGAATTTTCTTCATTTTGTTATGAAGCCACTAACATTTTTGAGGGTGGAACCCTCACTGATGTTTTAGTAGGAGGTTTCTAGTTCTGGATATTGAATTCTCAGTTTTATTGTTACAATATATGAAAATATTTGAAGAACCTCCTAAGATTCAAGAGTAACTTGAAGAGTAAAATTAAATTGTAATTACTATGATTAAAGACTGTAATATATTCAGCACATATAGATGTAGAGACCTCAGGAAGAAGGATTCCTGGGTGAGATGGTCTCCCAGGTAAATCTGCCCAGGAGATGCTTCTGTCCTAGTGCAGGTGCCTGCTGGCAACTAGGAGGAGCTGATAACTTCTCTTGCTTCTGTATTGAGAGAACTGGCTGTGATCTATGAAGGTAACGGTTCGCCTCGTTTGTGGTGGTAAGGCGAACCAGCGTTGTTAGGTGACACGGGGACACTGCAGGAAATGCTGGCATCGCTGTTGCCTATTTCAGCCTTGTTACGTGGGTGAACGGAGGATGGTATCTTCAGATGCAGACTCGTACCTCTCTTAAGTGGTAGACTTACGTTAAAGAAATAGCTACTCTTGTCTATAAAAACCAGGCTAATATCAACATGTGCTTAAACTAATCAAGCCCAAATAAATTTACTGGATAGCCTTCTACTTCTTTCTTAGAATTGCTAAGCCTTTGATTTGTTTGAATACTGGTAGACGCAAACATCCTCTCTACGTTTCTTGCATAGACCTGTGCATTAGTGCACTCACATTTTTAAATGTAAATTTATTATTTTAAAACTTACTTTCTGTTTTGTTCCCCAAGGCACATAATGATCATTTGATTCAAGAAATGAACAAGAACTTTGCTAAAGAGGTAAGTTTTAGCTGATACACTTGTTACTAATCATGAGCTACTTGCCCTTGGTAATTATAACTATTTTCTTTTGGCAGGTTGGTCTACGTGTTATTCACATCTGTCTCCCTGAAGGCAGCAGCAAGGATGAGGTAACAGCAGTACCTGAAGGACTCTTCCCTTTTCGCTTTCGTCATAGACTTGTATCTATTGCTGACATTCATTACCGCTTTGACTGACCTCTATTAACTCACATCAGGGATGGGACTGCCTTAGTTCAAGTAGCAAGTGTTATCCCCCTGTTAGCAAGCGTGGGGAAAAAAAGGGAGTTAATGGGCCTGTCTGCTGTACCCTGGCAAGCTGAGGCAGAATCAGCAGGGTAATGTTTTGTTTTCATGTCTGGTGTTTAGCTGCGGTGTCCCCTCATACCAGCATGGGTATCCTATCTCCCACAGTTGCTCTTGTGACTGTACCTGATTCTTTCTCACGTTATTCAGGGAAATGAAAGATTAATTCCTTTAGAGGAGGAGAGGGTTGAATTTATTTGCCTGTTTATCGATCTTGTAATGCTTAAAGTATCTATTAAAAAAATCATCCACTCCAAATCGCTGGAGGGCTGAATTCTTACCTTGTCAAAGGCATTGGGTTGGAGGCACAGCACTAGTATCAAGTACGCTTTAAATATAGCAAACCATACTATTAATATACATGGTCCTGAGGCATCTGAAAGTGAAAACAGCACAGGCATGCCTAGTGAAAGATGCCGCTCTATCCTAGTGCTTGGTCCGTTTGATAATCCTGCGGGCTTGTGGGTCTGGTGTCCTGTTTTGTAGTTGATACACTTTGTTTTTTAAATGTTACTGGCTTGCAGGGTAATCTCAAGAACAGCTTCCAGATATATTGAGAGGAACTTACTGTGAAGAAATTCAGGAGTCCAGTTTTGTGGATAATGAATAGTCAGCTACCCATTTAGGAAGGGTGGGCTTTTGAAATGAAGATCAAATACACTTTGCTGTTGGTAAACATGTTTTATCTCCTGAATAACACAGTAGGAAATAGGTAAAATATAGTGAGTATGCAGCAGCAGTTGCCGTTACTTGGAAGTAACAGCTTAGGAAGTGGCTGAACTGTGTATGCAAAGAGAAAAGCAGGATATTTTTGTTATTTGAAGAAAGTTACTTTCAGTAAAGTTCATAAAGGTTTGCTTACTTTACTGCTTACTATGACAAAGGTTTTTTTCATTTGTTAAAATCCCCGTGCTAGCTTACATTCCCTGGTTTGGGAGGGTGGGAGGGATTTCAATAGCATGCGCTTTTTGTTCTGCCAGAGCTGCCTGTGTACAGTAAAGGCAAATTAATACAACATTGCTTTAGCCTGCTTGAGTTGTATTTTAAATGCTGCCATCCTGGAAAGCTGAAGTAAAGTAAATGCAGTGGAAATGGAAAACTGAATTATTTTCCCAGGAAGCAATAATATAGTTCAAAGTTCATTAGATGTAGGCTATTTATGAACTATGTTTCCTTTAATTGCTGTGTAGGTACAGTAAAGGCAAATTAATACAACATTGCTTTAGCCTGCTTGAGTTGTATTTTAAATGCTGCCATCCTGGAAAGCTGAAGTAAAGTAAATGCAGTGGAAATGGAAAACTGAATTATTTTCCCAGGAAGCAATAATATAGTTCAAAGTTCATTAGATGTAGGCTATTTATGAACTATGTTTCCTTTAATTGCTGTGTAGGCCCCCAACATTTTGTAGCATCTCAGGATTTCTTAAGCAAAACGTGGATGTTTTCACATCCATATTCTGGTATGTACACTTTGACAGCCCTATTGCTGTCAGATGACACAGGGTCTTAATATATATGCCTGTTTGTGTCTTGGAAGTCAGCAAACTAAAGGAGTGTTGCTGCACCAGTGACATGCTGGTGTAATCTTTGTTAACATGGAAGTAGCACATTCTCTTGGTTCAGAGTTGCAGGCGGTCTAACTCCTACCAAATTGCCCTAGCTTAATGCTGGTTGCATATCAAGTGTTTGGGCAATAGAGCTCACAGTTATATTGAATAGTTTACGTGAAGAGCATTTTAGGAAGGCATGGTATTAGCTAAGGCAAAAAACTAAAACTTATACTCATTTTCTGTTGGGTATTAATCCAATTAAATTACACAACTTTGTGGTGATTGCACACTGATTTTATTTATGAGATGGAAAGATGTGCTTTCTTGGTATTTCTCCCATGAAAAAAGTTCAGCATGTTTTATTCCATCGTATTCTTCATGGTCAAAGCAGAATAGGATGTGTCGCTATGGATCAGCGTTGCACTTTAGAGATGAAGCAATCAGAGGTAGGTAGTACAGTCTTGGATGTCAAATATGACCAATTTTAAAACATTTGAACTTGCATTTGTGCATTGTGTTTTCAAAATAACTATTCTCCACAAGATGACTGTCAGCTCTTAGGGTCAGGGTGTTGTGAGAAGGAAAACTGACAACAATATATGCTGGTTTAATAGAATGATTTTTCTCTTGTATAACTGTTTTTTCCAGTGTTACAACTTTTTGTCCGTGTTCTGTGTTGGGATGCGATCTGGTCCTGTTTTGAACTAGGTTTTAACTGAGACTTCTTATTTCTAAAAGCATCTTCTGAAGCTGTTACAGCGTCCAGCTTCTGCTGAGATTTGGAATGGTGAAAGACAAAATGCTTTTGGCAGTGTGATGTCACATAGTATGTGTTGGCTTTGCAAAATGCTTAGAATAGAGTCAGGGTGGCTTAATTTGGTAAGCCATGGAAATATAAAACAAGGAAAGCGGATTATTGCTTTTTCATTTAGAAGCTACAGTAACATGTGAGGGAAGCAAAGGTGTCCATGAGGTAGTTTTAAAATATAGGTTTTGTTCCCTTCTAATTAGATTCTTCTTTTGTTTGTTGTTCTGATCTTTAATGCTTTTTATTAACTTTCTAGATTGTCAATGAAATCGTGAGACTTAATGAGGATCCTAATGTGCAGGGCCTTGCCCTTGACCTCCCAGAAAGCTTATATAGCAGTAAGGTGTTAAACGCTGTGAAACCAGAGAAGGATGTGGATGGGTAAGTGAAGCACTGAGTAATAATACGAGCAGATGCAAGGCTGATGGCTCTATAAAATCAATTTTCCCCCGTGCTTTTCATTAATGGATTCCTCAGTCGTCAGTGTGTCTAGCTGTGCTATTAAACCGTGATAAAAGATGGCGCTGAATCAGTGAGAAGTCTTTACTGAAGTCATTTTGATCGTTATCTTTTTAATCTTTGTATACTGTATGTTCAGGACATGGTCTTTTCAAAGAAATCAAAAATGAAGTTCTAATTTACTGATGATACTTAAGATATTTCAGTACTTCAGTAATACAAACGATAGTCACAAAGTACTGAACACAAACCCCAAAATATTCACAAGAAGGCTTGGTGGGAGAGTTGCAGAGAAGGTTTTGACTTCCTTACAGCACTCTCTCACGGTGGGAGAGTAGGCTATAATAGTTTGGACTTTGCAGTTATCAGTCTTGAGTTGCACTGCTCTCTGGAGAGACCGCGGGCACCATTTCGGTGTCTGGGTTACCGTTTTGCTGCTCTTGCAACCCGCCTGCTCTCAACTGCAGACTGTTATGCCCCCCCTCTTTTTTTTTTCTTTTTTCCTCTTTTTTTTTTTTTTTCATGTCAGGAAAAAAAATCGGAATATCTTGCAAATTAGTTGCCTTTGCATTATCTGGAGTACTGGAGGTTGACAGGGAATGGAAAATTCAGAGCGTCCTTGTGTATGAGAGAGAACACAGTGCAGCGTGGAAATGCCTGAGCTCCCCCCGCCAGGCAGCCTGAGCCCAGAGGGACGTATTGCCTCCAATTCCGCTTGGCTCTGGTTCTGCGGCTGGCACCGTGGTGTTTTGGCCCACCATGCTGTGGGTGGCCCACGGTGAGGAGGAAAGAGCTGGCTGTGTCTGGTGGGCTGGCGACACGTGTTCTGACTCACGCTCCCTCCCCTGCCCTCTCGTGAGGCTCAGTGTTTGTCTAACTGGGATGGGAGTTGATACGAATTAGCCACAGTACGTGACTATCAAAGGATTTACTTTTATGTGACACATTTGCCCTTGGGATGAGCTGTTAGTCATGTTACAAGCGTTACTGAGGATTTATGTTACACAAACTTTTTTTTAAATTGCCGTGTTTTTCCACTGCAGATTATCCGATGTAAACCTAGGACGCTTGGTACGTGGCGATGCCCATGACTGTGTAGTTCCTCCTACAGCACGTGCTGTGATGGCGCTTCTTGAAGATTTAGGTGAGACCTTCTATCGTAAATATTACATTAATTTTAGCCTAACTAGTTTTCTCAGTTTTAGTCCTGACTCAGCTTGTTGTGTTTTCTGGTTTGTGTTGTTTTCCCACCTAACGTATATTTATCTCCTACTGGTGAGGAACCTCAGTGAGATCTGAATGTAATGTTTGCAGAAATGAGTCTCAGTCCTACAGGTTTTGGATATTAGGCAGAGATTACCTGCCATCAGCAGCTTTAATCTCACTGAAGCCACCCGAGACATCTGAGTCTTCAAACCCAAAAATACAAACATCACTCAGGGGTTTCACTTGACCATTTTGATTAGTGTGAATGGTTGGAGAAATCCAGGTCTGCATGTAAATAACTGCTGAGCAAGCCTTTTTGGTTTGAGTTGTATTGTATAAATGCTAACGTTGAAATGGCAGATTTAAACAAGTGGCTTTACAGCGTGTGAAGACGCTGTTAGTTTAAGGCAGCGTTTCAGTAGTCTCCCTTACAGTGATTCATAATTGTCGAAACAAGGATTTCTGTAACAGAACTGTAAATAGGAGGTCAAATGTACCTGGTAGCAGATATGAATGAAAGGATTTGTGCAAATAAAATCCTAGAAAACCAGAAGAGCCATATTTGCTTGCCAGAAGTAGAGAGTCACCAGGAAACAGCTTAAAACTTGTGGTTTGTATCACAGCCTGGGCTCCGAAGGAGTTGCCCGCGGTTGTGCAGGCACAGGGCGCTGTCC
>NW_009603441.1:0-9951 GCF_000690535.1 Cariama cristata
GTAGTGGATAAGTTGGTTGGCCCTTTAGTGATTCATTTAAAAGTTAAAGCCATTGTTGATAATTTGGAAAGCATATACCACCTTTATTCACAAAGGGTAGTACTGTCTTCTACATGGAAGTCGTGGGAATATTCAGTAAAATATACTTAACCAAGTAAGAGTAATAGAACTGTGCTTCTGATACTATGACTTGATGCTAGTTACATACATTATTCATTATTTGTATTTTCAAAGGATAAATAGATGCACGAGAACTTTATTTTTATTGTTGAAAAGTTACTTTCACTGTAGTTATAAGGCAGGAGGCAACACAACCTTGTAACCAGAACAGGAAACTGAGAATTGGGATACTTGGGTATTTTTATCTTGACTTTGCCACAGCTGTCACTGTTATCTTGGACAAATCACTGTTTCAGACTGTGACTTCCAGCTTCCAGAGCTTCAATTACTCACAAGTAGGTAGTCATAAAATTAGGGATACAAATGGGCTCATAGGCTGTGCTTTTAGGCACGTCAGCCTCAGCCAACATCCTCACAACCTTCCTTTGATTACATTTAGACCATCACAAGAGAAGAAGTTACGTAGTGACATCATCTGCCCTCAGTTTCTATGTCACTCAATACCCCATCTATAGAATGAGGCTAAATATACTAAACAAATACATGTTGTAAAATCCTTTGAATACCTTAAATCAACAATTCTGTGTAATGTAGTCTGCAAGTATATAATACATCCCTTATAGATAGATTTGACATGTGTTCATGTGCTTATTAACATCTTACTCTTTGGAAAGCATCATTGCTTAAAAATAGAGTGGGACCAGATACAGAGGAAAGTGCTTCTTAAATAGGTCTCAGTTTGGATCACAGTGGTTAAACGATTTGCCAAGGATTGCAAACGGTTTTTAGAAAAGAAGTAGGACTGCATTAATTTCTTTTAAAGTTCATTCTTTGCTTGATTTAGATTATTTCTCTTGAGTATGCAGTAAAACCATGATATTAAAATGTTACATAAATTTAGAAATTTCTGGAGATATAAACAATGAATCGTGAGTCTATAATTCGAAAACAAAGGGGAAACATGGACAAAGTACAGAAAGCTTTGTAGAGTATTTGCATAGACATTATGCAACATGTGCCTTAAAGAAGCTGCATGTGATTTGTTTTCTTAATTCAAGTTTTCTCAGTATATAAATCCTGCCAGAGAGCTTATTGATTGTTTACATCAAACCTTTGACCCAGTAATGGAACTTTACACAATGCCACAAACAGAAATAATACTTAAAGGCGTGAAAAGAATGGGTCCATTGGGATTTATATTTATTCAAACAGTTCTATATGTCACCATCAGTCTAAAGTTACCAGTTTTTATCCATTAATAACCACTGACTGTTAAAATGTGTCACAGATTCTGATAGCTTCCACACTGCAAACACGCTGCCTTCTGTTGTCAAGAACTGCTTTTAGATAAGGGCATGTGGCAGATTACTGTTTCTACTGTTCCTTCCTCGCCATTATGAATCTCAGCATGTAGTCCTCATGCCTTACAGAATTTCACAAGATCCTCTATGTGATGCAAAATTTTCACTTTACATGGACTAAACTACCCCACGACAATTCCCAAGGGACAAACCCTCATCAACTGACAACACTTAAACGTGAGATACAGAATGGAGAAAACTAATACAGCTCCCATCTTATTTTCACAGCTGGACTCTTATGAATTTTTGACCCCAGCATGTTAGACATTAACAGGACCGATTTTTGATTCACCATTTAAGCTTCACTTTGACTTTTTATTCCCACTGCCAGATGATTACTATCTCTGATCACACTATGAAAGTTTACCAGTCACAAATCCCTATAATGTGTAACCTTTATACTGCCTTGATTTACGTTAACCTGATCTACCAACAAATGGACTCATCTGTTTCATTCTGACAAAGCTGATTTATGTTGACATGTTGACTTTTGTACTTTCCAATGCTGTATTCCCTTTATTAGGTTTCTGACTTTGTCAGCTAGACAGAGCTGCCTTTCCTGAATTTTTTTATCCAGCTGGGAGATATTTCAGTGCTTCTAAAAATTAGGATGCTGAACTACTAAAATCAATACATTTGTTATTAGTGTGGACAGTACAATAAAGTCCCTTTCCACTTCCTAAGATTTCAGTGGTTTGATTTCCTTTTCACTTTGGTTGATGTAAATCATCAACAATGCAAGTAAAATTATTTAAATTACAGTGGTGGAAAGGCAGAAATTTAGAAAGAATTGATGCCTAATTATTTTAAAACATTTAGAGCAAACATTGGTACCGAGTGGTACCAGAGTGCAAAAAATAGCTCTGTGCTCTGTTCAATGCCTGCATTTGCCAGGACAGAACTCCCAGTTTCCGACAGAAAGCCGTGATTTGTGTCCTGCTTCCACTCCTTCAGAAAGAAGAAACATCTAAGCCAAGGCTCTCACTGGGGAGATCATATCCTGATAATAATCCCAGTTGAGTAGAGGTGGTTTAGAACAGACCAGCAGAGGTCTGTACTCAGATATTATCAATGCAGCATCAGGACTGTGTGGCCAAGCCTCCCATGATGGAAAAGGATGAGGCACAAATACCACAGAGATATATGCATTTTCACATAAAAGTGAGGTGAAGAACAGCTAAAAATACTTTAGTGAGACAAAGACTTCATGAAAACTTCTATTCCTTGTAGCTAAGCGAGATGCGTTTTTCCCCAGCTAAGTGATGAAGTACAGAGAAACCCAGCTGTCTGCACACTGTGTTGATGGCACCAAAAGCAGTATTTTCATTTCTAAGAACTTCTAAGTACTATACATGGAGAAGGTAGTCTATGTTTTTCAAGTATAACCAAAACAGGCTTTGAACCAGATTTCATAATACCGTGGTCTGGAAAGCATCTCAAGAGATCATCAAGGCCAATGCAATTAAACCAGAGGCTGAGCTCCAAGACCTTGTCTGATACATGGGCATTCAGCCCACGGGACCAGATTAGAGCTAGTCAAAGTCACTTCCCTGAAACTCATTTTGTGTGGACATTGGATCTGTAGCTCCATCCATTTTGGTCTTTAATCCCAATCCCATTACGTCCCACTAGTTCCTGACACAGGCAGAGGCTAAGTGTATCGCTTTGCCTTAGGGGCACTGAAATTGTGGATTTTTGGTTCAATGATCAAAACAAGACATAAAATAAAGTAAAATTTTTATTTGGAGCAAACTGACATGAAACAATTTATTTTTAGCTTATGTAACCATTTTTAATCCACCAGTATAATAATAATAGATGAAGGAGATGGAATAGAGGAGGAAAATGTCTGTTGAAAATAGTTTTGCATCCTCTTACTCTTTTTTCTTTTTTTTACAAATTACTGTTTGCTTAAAACTGTTACTATTTTTAGTACTTAACTATTTGCAGTCCTGTTTCTCCTCTCATTTTACTACTTCAGTGATATTTTCTTTCTGTACTCAAGAGATTTTTTGTAAAATTTTTCAAAATCTGTAGAAAGAGGCGGCTTGGGGAGGATCACAGGACAGAGGTTTCAAAATGACTCTGCTAGGGTGGCCCAGCTGTGCTCGGTAACTTCGCCCACCTTCCTCGGCTGGCGGCTGCGGCAAAGCCAGACCGAAGCGGTCGGGGGCTCGGACCGCGGCCGGACCCGCAGGAGCGGCTGGGATCCCGAGGCCGAGGGTGCCATCTAGTGTTGGAGAGCGCTCGGCGAAGGGAAAGCATCCCTTACTCGCTCCCAATGTTGACAGTATTCGTCATCTATCCTTCACTTGCTGGATGGGCTACTGATACCACGCTTGGGTAGTAAATGTAAGGCTCGACAATAATAATAGTTTTTCACCTCCACGATGTTGGGGCAGTATGTGTGAACGCCCTGTGTTCGAAAGCTGCTGATCAACGTCCGATAACAAGCACGTCCAAAGAGTAATGAGTCTTCTGCAGAAACAGCAAAGCGGTACGTTTCAATGAACAGGGCTGCCCATCATTACTATAAAATACCTTGAATATACTGTGGAGATTGCAATGGTTGCTTATTTCAGTAAACTGCTGGAACTGATAGCCTGGCTTGCTGTGCAACGGATTGTAACAACATACTGTTCCTGAAACTCCAGTGAGGAGGACAACATAACCCAATTACTACCCTCACATAATAGCAAGATGGGTGATGAAAGTTGAAGACATGCAGGCTGACATTTGTTGTTCTTTTAGTTCTTGTCAGTTACTCCACGTCAGAGATGAGCTATCAGCAGCAACACAGATACCGACAGCCAAACCCACAGCACTACTTTCATTCTGGCAACTCTCTTAGCACAAACAGCCTGTTATCCCACAGAAGCATAAACTTCTAACATAATTTACCACAAAGTTCTTCTAAACAATTGCTAGAACCTCTGTCTCATGGCACAGTAAGGATAAGTACGAACACCTGAAATCTGGTGCATTCCCACAAATGTAAAAATGTAAATTCTTTGGAGTACTCTTCAGTTGTTCCACTTTGGGCCCTTCAAATACAGATGCCAGAAAACATTGTGGGTGAGCAGGGTTGGAGGCAAGAAGTTGTATCACAGTCAGTATCATGATAAATAATCACTCAAGACTCTGAGTCTGAAGCTGAAAGCAAGTGGAAACATTGGGAGACACTGAATTTGCAGTGATCTTCTCTGATTTAAAGAAAACATATCTCTGTACAGCTAGGAGAGCACCCACATTAACAACAGCCTTATTCAGGAATAGACTGGGAGCCCAAATCACTCCCTGAGTAGGCTGGAAGTTTCTGTGTGTCCATTTCCCAGCAGCGATCCAGTCTGGAGTTACTACTTGTAGTAAACCTGCATGCCAAGGTCAAGTCGGCAACACGCAGAAATTTGTAATGTTCTTCCCAGCAACTATTTTTGAAGCATGTTGCAGGAGGACAACTCTGAGAGCAGCACATCTCCTGTAGGAAGCACTATTTCAGACTTTGATGTGCAGTAAAGATATAGGAGAAATATCATATCCTTTCTCAATTTCATCACCGATGATCACAGTGGTAATTCAAAGACCAAACCGAGGACTCATTTGCACTGAATATTAATGTAGGTGTAATAGATAAAAAAACCGGCAGGAGCAGTTTTCAGAACAATGCACCTGACAGCCACAATCTTTGAAACAAATCCAAGTCTAACAGAGCAGCTTCTTTCCCTTTCTTGAAAAAGGGACTCAATATGATCAGCTACATCTTCTCAAAAGAAAACATTTGGACTCTTTTCTTTTATAGACTTTGATCCAATGTCAGAACGGCAGTGATTTCAGTGGAGGTAAGCTCTTAAATAAGGCTTGGGCATTTAACTCTCTTTGAGGTTAGCTGTTTGCTTTTGTGAAGGGACTTACTTGACAGTCTGAAGACGAAAGCCTCTTTTCATGCCAAAAATAGAATAAATGCACCATTTTGGAAAACAAACTGCCAGCTTGTCTTGACATTTTGGTGCAGGAATCACCTTGAATTTCACAAAGAAGCTATTTCCCATGTTGTTCAGCTCCTCATCTCTGCTATAAAGGCTAGTGCAGGTGCTTAAATTATAGCAGAGGGGTTGCTTCAGATCCAACTATCTGCTGGACAGAAAACAGGCCACTGAACCACTTGTTAAACATCAACAGTCACTATTGGCTTATAACGAGATCCTGCACAGATGTAACTCCACTGAAGTAAACGGAGTTCTGCAAGCAGAACACTTGACCTGAGGACTGATGTAATCAGTGATTTTGAAGTAATCTAGTATCAGTCTTCTAAGTCATTCAATCCACCTGCAAAAAAACTGCTTTGAAGCCAAAGAAACTATGGAACTAAACCTGTTTACAATTTCAATTGTCATGTGAACATACATGTTCAAAAGCTGTAATGTTAAAATGTGCAATTTAGATGGTAAAATAGTGAGAATTAAATTGCCATTTTTATGCATGGATCCTTTAAGATGATCCTCCTAGCAAAACAAGACACCTTTTCCTGTCAATATCCTGAAGTACCCTTTCTCTCTCCTGTTATACTTTGGTGAAAGAATACTTCGTGTCCTCTCCATTGCTTTCACGCTTAATGGCATTGCAATGAAAGAAATGACACCTTACAGAATTAGGACCCAGACTAGCATCCCTTGGAGGCTGAGTTTCAGATCATTATTTCTGCTGACACTGTGCAGCTGTTGCAGAGGTTTTTTTTTTCTAGGAGCAACTTCGGGTGTTTTTTCATGTTATTTTTTTTTTGCCACAGAAGTCTTTAGCAGGAAGAGGAAGGCACGGCTTGTTGGATCAGTGATGTAACACCAGCTGACAGGTGGGTTTCAGGAAACTCTCTGGGGCCATGGCCTCTTTAGTGGTTTTACCACTCTAAACTCAATTACAGTGGAGTTTCACGCTCCAGAGCAAACTCCAGTCCTTTTTTGATAAAAACTCTACAAAGTAAATAAGTCATGATGATGATATGGGTCTACCATTTAATATTCATTGAAGTACATATGTTTGAAAATTGGAAGCAGAGTTTAATCCATTTTCATATTTATATCAACATGAAGCTTTAAAAAGGGTATCTTTCCTTTTCTTGGAGAATCTTGACAATTTCTGGTCTGACAAGATAAATAAAGATGTAAAAAATTCACTTTGAATATAAGGAGAAGACCCAAGGAGATTTGAAATGCAGCTCTTAAAGTATATATCTTGAATCTACTCACTTTCAAGAGGGAGCACGTCTCCCTTCTGTGTGATTTTCAGTTCGATTGAAATGACATGAAATACTTTAAAGGATCCATAATTCTTGATGCTGTGTGCATAATTTGATCACAATCTACTTATAATTTATTGCATGGTGCACTGATGGTATAACAGGTAACGTATTTTATAAAGCGACTTTTAAATTTATGACCAATTTCTTCTCTCATTTATATATATTACCTTGAAGTAACTTTTCTGTCTTTGATACATTTACAGTTACAGCAATCATCAGAATTTGGTTGTGTATAGTTATGTCAGGTAAATCAAAACAAAATGAGTAGTCTATATGAGAACTACATATAAAATATGACATATAAAACTGACAAAATAAACAACACATTGGTCTCAAATAACTTTAAAAATTCTAATTTGCAAAAAAGCACCTCATACAGCATTAAGTTTAATCATGATTTTATAACATCAGACAGATTTTCCTGCCCATGTTTATGCCCTTTCAAGAGAAATTAAAAGAAAGACGTAGCAAAATTTTCTTTGTCTTAGTGTTTTATTTCAGACCACTGAAAGATAAATGAAGCTGGTGAAAAAAGAGTTAACATAATGATGTCGTCTTTTATTTGACTGAATGTTTAAGCATAGTGCTACGGCTGATGGCACCTTGTTTAATAATGCAGTACATAGCTTCCTAAGGGGACAGGGCTTGATCTGAAAACTGAATATGGTGCACTCTAAATTCTCTTCCCTGAGGAAGGCTGACTAACTGATAAGTGCCATGAGCTAGCGCAGGGACTGATTCTGTCAAATCAAGCTCAAATGGAAGGCACAATGTAGACTCTTCTCAAGTCTTAGTGAAGTAATTTGAGCAGACATTTGTGACATTAGACAGTGCATCAACTATGGAATGCTGTAAAAGTTCACTGTCTTACTACAAGGTGGTCTTTAGATGACAGGATAAAGAAATCAGTGCAAATTTGTTAATGTAACAACTTGGAAAAGCATGCTAAAAATGTCACTCTATTGGGATATGTGATAAAATGTGTAGGGAGGTGACTGCCAGTTGGGTTTCCTTGTGAATCCTTCATTAGAACTCATGTAAAAGGCATAAAAATAGGGAAATGCAATGAATATAAGATTTGTATTAGTTGCTATCAGCTAAACTTTTGTTCTTCCTGAGCTAAAAAATTCCAATTGCCAGCTGAGGCAAGCAAGCAAGCAAATCTGTTATTCAGTGGTTTATTTCTCACTTTGGGATTATATAGCGATTCTTTTAGTTAAGTCATTCAATTCAAACTTCCAGTACTGAAGTCTTTGAACAAGATGTTGTCTAAATGGAGACTGAAGAATAACAGTCTTTAAAATCAGGAAGAAAATTGCACAGATCGAGAATGAGATAAAAACCTGTTAATCAGACATAAATAATACGATAGCATACAAGGACTAACTTTCAGCAAATCATCAGGAAAGACTGGAAACAAATGGAAATTCCTCAATAAAGAGAATGGCAGAAAAAATTAATTTTTCACTGCTCATTCATATTTGCCTAAGCCTGTTTTTTTTCTTCAAATAAATAATGCTTTCTGTTTATAAGAAATGAGGAAAATCTCTGCCAAGTTTCCAGTGAAAAATGTGACAAATTGCTACCTGGGAAAATGGAAGATGAAATTAGTGAAGGAAAACATGGTACGTAAGGAACTGATCAAAGAGGATATAATAGCAAACAATGTTGAAAATAAGCATTGCAAGTTGGAGAGAGGTTATGAGTGGGTATCTTCCAGGATAATTTTAAAAACAAACTTTGTCAAAAGTTCTGTGACCTTAACAGAGAAATGACAGTGTGGTGACGTGATGGGTTGACAATGCTCAGCTAAAAGGTACAGCAGTACAAAAAGAGTCAGCATGCCTCAGAGAAAGACCTGATGACTAGAATAATAAAACTGTGAAGAAATGGTATATCAGAAAATGTAAGATTGTGCATTTGGAGACTAATAAGAAAAACTTTGTTGTAAGCTGGGAATCCATCAGCTGGGAAAGGAGAAAGATTCTGATGTAATGAGTGATCACAGGAGTTGCAGATGACAATCTGATGTCAGTGTGAGAAAGGCAAATGATGCCAAGCTGGAACTAGATGAGACTTTTCTGTTGAAGAACTACTAATATCATGGCACAACACAGCAGGTGAGACCCTTTGTGGAAGCTTTAGGTGACACCTTTCTATGAAGCTTTCACGTCACCTGGCTCAGGAAAGAACTCCTCAAACCAGCATAGTCCTGCAAGAAGACGCTGTGTGATGAGACCATATGAGAAGAGTGACCTGTTGAGACTGATTACAGGTATCATTTTCTTTTAAGAAATATATCAATTGGGTGCAGAAGGAAAAGAATTTCCATTTAACCAGCATGACAGGCAAATGAATGACCGGCTGTATGCGAGCCAAGGGGCTCCTGGAAGAAGCTTCCATGGCAGTCCAGTCCTGGAATGCAGCTTCTCATCCAAGCAGTGGAAGCAAATGGGCTACTCACCAGCAGGATGGATTTTGACAAGGCCAGGAGAAGAGTTACATGATGTGGTACGTGTGGTTGTGTTTGATGTGAAGACCTAGGAGGTCCTTTGCTTACATTATCTTGGGCTATGTGGAGCTCTGTAACACCATTTTTATCAGTAGTATGCTCAAAGGTACAATTTAGGCCAGTATCTGAGAAGTGTCCTCAGCCCAAAGTACTACACAAGTAAATACATTAATAATCTTGTATTAATGGACCATGGGGAGAATTTTCAAAGGCATTCAGCACCTGTAGAACTTTACAACCAGTGATATTAATGGTATTGAATAAAAAAATTTGAAAGAGGCATCCTCAGCCACCTTGTTCTGCAGAGATGCTGTAAAGATCCAAGCACACTTCCAGTGCAGGTGACACTGATAACTTTTGTAACAAACTCATATTCAAGCTTTCAATCTTGGAATTTTACATTTTTGATGTGCAAAAATGTCTGGTTTTCACAGGACTTTCAAGATTTCCATAGATTCACCAGGTAGTATGATCAGATTAGCCTGGTTAATCTTTTGAACAGAGTTGCCCTACAAAAACTTCAAATCATTATTTTCAGAATAAGCATTTGTATTAAAATTGATCAAGTTTTCATTGCACTCCCATCACTTAGTCTTAAGGGACAAATAATTGAAATCCAATAGCCCTTAAAAAAAACCATCAGAACTCTACCAGGCATTCCT
>NW_009603441.1:9982-28055 GCF_000690535.1 Cariama cristata
AACACCTGAAAAACAATTTGGTTAAATAACTTTACTATAGGGCTCAAACTCTGCTGCTCGGCTTTTACTTTAATGCCTTCCCCTCTTCTTAGGCCATCAATCCAATGGAACTGAGTCCTGTCCAGCCAGAATGGAGGATACTCAGCAACAGCTTACTTAGGAAGCTAAGGGAAAAAACCCACAAGCAGCTTTCTAGTTAAGTAGGAAAAGATGAGAAAATTGCAGTACTCTCTAATCAGAGGAACAACACGGGGTAAAAAAGACATTCTGATTTTTCAGGGACTGAGGTGGTCTCTCTGTGAAGCAATATGAAACAGCTTTTATTCCACATCTTGAGGTTCTCAAGCAGGATTCACTGGAAACCGGTTTCACTGTTTCAAGGGTAACATCTGTCCTGCAAGACCCACTAGCATTTGCAGCATGGTCTCAATATGAAAAGAATAAAATAGTCCTCAGAGGCCTAATATTTAAGTTAATAAAATTTCCTACCCTGAAAAGCTGACAGGCCAACTAATTACATTGACACAGAGCTATTTTTAAGACCACTGATAGACATGAGATTCAAATAAATCAGAATTGGTTGTACACAGACCCTTGCTTTCTTTTTTCTTTAATTCATTTACTTAATTCTGTTCATTCCTTGAGACACAGCGTATCAGTGCTAACGCTCAACTCAAAAGAAAATGCTCAGTTTCAGGTAGAGCATTCTGACTTACATCTGCAGCAAAGGTGCTCTGGAGTGCTGCAAAATGAACTGTAAGTTACCCTGTTACCTAGTGTCAGGATTTCTAAGGTAATTACATTTGGAAGTACCTACATGGCAACTGATATCAGCTACGGTCCCCTTTTGGAATTTGACGTGTGATCATTCTACTGCCAACTAATTTATTTAACTTTGAAATAAATAGCTGAAATAAGGAACATATTACAAATCATGAAACAACACTAATTGCTAGATGATAAAATAAGCAAACGATGCACAATAATGATATATTTGTAAAGAACAATTTTTCTTGTTTAAAGTAATGTATGAATTACTTACACATCAAATTTTCCTTCATTGTTTTGCTGCAGAGGAGGCTGGCCCATGGAGCACAGACAGAATTCTAAAGCTGCAAGTCTATAAACACTAAGTGATGTTATATATGGGACACTTGAAGTTTTCTACAATAAAGACATAAAGCAGTGTACCTTTTACAAACGAGGTGTAAATTTTACACTGATACGTAAATATGACACAGATACCTTCATTAAGGGCTGCCTTCAGCCCTGACTGATTTTAATATCCATTCTTACACCTTCTATAGCACATCTCAGATCTTCTGGTACAAAGAATTGCAGTGGTTTTGTAGTACTGTCAATAAACTCCATCAAGACTTTCTTCCACAGCTGGCTGAAGCAGAAGCCAAAAAATCAAGACAGCTAGTATAATCAAGTTATAACTATATCGACCTTGCTTAAAGCCAAAAGAATTTCACATTATTGTAAAGATCCATCAGCTTTGATTAGCTTTCTCATATCTGTGGAGCAGAGTTTAGATCAAACTTTGGATGCACCTATGGGCTAGAGTTATAATGGAGTCTAGTGTGTGGTTCTCAGCACGTATTATTCACCAAGACTGAAAAATCTTTTAACATCTCATGCAATGTCTGTCCTTTGGCTTTTTACTTACGAAATAAGACTTTTCCTCTTGCACTAGCAAAATAGACTATCTGCAGCAATGGAGAGAACTTTTCTACACCTTTCTGTTTGTAATATTGTGTTGGAGGTATAAGGATATTGACATCTAAAAATATTTCTCTGCCCATTTAAGATAAACATTTTTAAATGCATGTCTAGAAAATTTGGAATTGATTTATTATCAAAACATAAAATGTTAATAATTTATTTTAGAAAGTAATCTAAAAGTTATGTTCACATACAATTGTACATTATTACAAATTAGAAGGGTCATAATATTTAATGCATTACAATATGCAAAAAGTCTGATGATGTTCACAACAGCCTTTTCCAGCTAATCTGAAGTGATTTCTTTGAAATCTTGAACATCCTCCTAGGCTACCACTCATCTCCCAAGGAAAAACAGTGCAGAAGTGATGACAGCATCATAAAACTTTTTCCTTACACTTTCACCAGTTTGATAATGTAGTGTCATTTTCTTTCACTGAAGGAAAATGGAAGCATCCCAAAGTAATGCCATTGGCTACCCTTGAGGCATTTTGCTTTTATATCTCTATGCCTCAGTCTTCCTATTTCAAAAAATGTTCATAATATTCATTCATATCAGCAGCGTGTTGTAAAGCTAAATTTATTATTGTTTGTAAAATGCTTTTAGAGCATCCAACTGGAAGAATGATAGATATGCAAAACAGAACCTCTTGTAACTATTATTCTCAGACAATTTCTGTTGAATTTATATGAAAGGAATATTGATTATTCTCAGACAATTATTCTCAAACAATTTGTGTTGAATTTATATAAAATGGAATACTATTTTTTTAACAATATAAAGAAAACTTGGCCATTAATCATTAAAATAGTATGATGCCCTCAGATTTTTTTGCAAATACATCAGATACACTCAGCCTCTATTAAGATGCAGACGCACTGAACATCTACGTCATACTGACATGTTACATGAACACAGGCCCACAGTCATCCTTGCCTCTTCTTATCAGTAAAACATGTACAAAGCTTTCTAAGCCTGTGTTTGCCTTTGATGTGCAACTTTCAGCTGAGGAGAAATACAAGACACTGCCCACTATTTTTTTTCCTAGTACTTGTCTGTGAATCCTGTCAACTTCAAACTTTAAAAGGAGCCTCTTAACATAGTTTGCAGTGCATGAGAAGATGCTCACTTGCTCATTCCAGTCATGTTCAAATCAAATAAAAAGAGGCAAGGTGTGCTCTGTTATACGGGACTGGAAGTCAAACCAAGCCTGTGCTTAGCACTGCCATCCATTCACTTTGCAACTTTAGTCACAAAACTCTGAATTTTCATTCCAATGACCAGAAATTTACTGCTACTGTTCCCATAAGGCAGTTCGACCTCCTCCCATACAAAGTAAGAGCCCATCCCTCTCCTCAGATGTTGACATTTAGGGTACTGTGAATTAGCCAACATCTGCCTTCTGCTTTTTAATCACTTCTACCATCCATCCTTACCACTCTCAGTTCTGCACAGACCCAGAATGGTTGCAGTTTGATCAAAACTGAAATTTATATTGAAGTTTTTCATTCCTTGTAGGGTAGCGTGTAAACAGGACAGACCAATATACAATATAAACTCGTACTGCCATTTAGAGTAACATAGGAGTTCCTGTAAGGTCTTACCTGGATCAGAGCTACTTGCTACTATAACGCACATGAACAAAAGGAAATGGCCAGAATGAATATACACATTCCCAATATTATGAATGAAAGTTAGTGATCCAAACGAAAATGTGTTACTCAAGACCAGAATAAGAAGTTGTGTCATTTTCAAGAAATCTGAGTTTAGAAGCATCTGAATAGCCTTATATTTATCCATAAATGTAATAACTAACATAAAACCAAATGGGTGAACAGGACTGATTCTTTTTAACTGATAACCTGTGATCTCACTACCTGAAGATTGGGATCGGCTTCGTCCAAACCACAACCCTTCTGGGACTCTTCATACACTTCACGAGCAAGAGATTCAGTTCTATAAAGCACCAAATCAGCTGGGCAGTAGCAATTATAATGTGATCCAGGATTATCCCTTCCATTCAAGCTCTCGCACTAAGCCACCACCAGGCCGGGTACAAGATGGCAGACACGTGCATGCGGGCACACGTGTGCAGACGACTCTTCCCGCTCTTTTCTGCAAGTCCTGTGTCCGATGCCGGCGGCAGGAGTGGGCAGGGACCTGTGCCAGAGAGACCCTCTCTGCTTGCAGCTGCAGAGAATAATCCCCTGCAGAGTTCTTAATTTAAAGACGTTTAGGGGGAAACCAATAATGAATCAGAAGGAAAATAACAGAGAAACTGTATTTCTTAGTCTCCAGTCTTTTTATATATTTACACAGTGGGGATAGGCAGTGACGGCTGTGAAACTCTGTGATCTAACCCCAGGCACTATTGACTTGGCACCATACTACTTATTTTTCCCTAAGACGAAATGAAATGCCTAAAATTAGCAACACTTGCCAAAATGTTTATGTTTTTAGCTTCGCTTGGTTGTCTTCACAGACATCGTTTCTTCTTCTGCCCTACCCTTCTGATCAGATTACATTCCTCTTAGTTGTGGGAGCTGGGATTATGCCTGAGCTGGAAACTGGAGGGAATACAGTAAAGCAGTCTAAAAGGGAAGGGGGAATATTTCTGACATTCTTCCCAGTGAAAGCAAGCAGCAATTGACCAAACACACTCTGTACATCCACACTCGGCACTTACACACTGGGTGAAAGGGTCAGCCCTTCATCTCTCTGTGTCGCCTTACTGCATTTCCCGCAAGGCATTACCTTTGCTGACAGATTCCATCCTTCTCGTCAATGAGGACTGTCATCTGGTCCCGCAGGCTATGCTCTTGACTGCTTCAATTGATCCTTTAGTTTGCCTTTATTTCTGGATGCCATGTTATCACTGTTGCTGGGATTTTGTATGCGCAACTGCCTATTATTATAAGTCTAAATCACAGCTCCTCGATTTTAAAAAATAAGCACAAATAATTAAAAAAAAAAGAGGTTGTCCAAAATCCTCTAGCTTTTCTTTTAATTGTGTTTAATGTTTCTAAATGTTACATTCCTCGTTCTCTTCATTCCCCCCCCGCCCCCAGTAGCTCTGAATGACTTTCAACCTCACTGCCAACTACCACAAAAAGAATAAATCAGGTAGCAACTGGTTTCAGCCGAAGTCTACAGTGATTCTTACTGGCATTGCAAAGCTTACTTGAATTCACAAGGGGCTTAAAAAGCACTGAGATGGCAGAGATTGTTGTGGCAGAAGCAACTGGAAAATGTCCTGAGATTGAAACACAGACATATTAACATCACCCTTGTGGACGCTAATGACTTGCACTTTAAAATGCCAGAGGCTCATACTGCCAGCTAAAACAAAGAAAAAACCACATTTTTAGTCTCCAAAGACTTTAGATCTTTCCAAACTCTGAGGGCAAATTCAGCCATAATGTATTTTTGCAGTAGAGCAGGGCAGCTCATGCATGCCACTGGGGGAATCATTGCCTGGAGTTGCTGTAGGCAGTGTAGTCGGTATAGCTAAATAAAACAGCAGCTGAAAACCTTGGAGAGGTTAAACTAGTAATGAAGCATTCTATAACGCAATGCTGCAATCAAACCTAAAGAGTTTGAAGGCATATCTTGCCGACACTTGCAAGCCTTGTCTTTCTCACTGAAATGTATTTAAGGAAACGACCACCAAACACAAGAATTTCTACAAGAGCTTTACAGTTTAAATTGACACATAATTAGAAAAAATATTTTAATCTTTTGATGAAGTAACAATGTCCTACTTAGACGTTTCTAGATGAGGAATTCTTTTAAGAGCTTACTAGTAATGACAGATTGGAAACTTTCTGAAACTGTAAATGTTTAAAGAGCTCTACTGAAAGAAATGGAAAGGTAACAGGAAAGGAAGAAAAACAGACGCTGACAATAAAGAGGTGGCTAGGAAAAGGCTTAGAAGCAAATATTTGGAATAAAAAGTTAAAAAAGGACTGGTTTGAGTTGGAAAATATATGTAGGATAGGAAAAATACAGAGGCCAAATACATCCTCAGCATAAATCTAATGATGAACCAAGCCCAGGAAACTTTGAAGTGGACTGGGAAAAAGTATATTTCTTTCAATGTTTTTTAATATGTAAAAGAAAAAAGTTCCAAGTTTTATTTGCTTATGTTAGAAATGTGAGCCACATGTACCTTTTTCTTCACAGATTCCATGGATGGCTAAACAACGGGCAGGGTAAGATTTGTGTGCTATATGGATTGCATTAACCCTAAGTAACTGAGAAAGTAATTTATATCTTGCCTAACTGAAAATACATCTTCTTAAAGACAAAAAATACTAACTAATGTTACCATCTTTTCTCAGGGACATACTGCTAACTCCAAAAATTAAACAAAACACGTCCTTTTATAAACTTTATGATAAAGCAAAAGAACTAAAGTAAAAGGGCTTTCTTTTATTTTCAAATTACATTTAAAGTAATTTTTATAATAGAATGAGTCTGAAAAATGAATGTTTTGTCAAAGTCAAGTGAGAACATATTGTAAAAGAGGTGAAAATGCAAAAAGATATAGAAGAAAAACTTTGTGTGGTCGTCCATGTATCAAATATTCATGATGGAATTTGGTGTTGGTAAGGGAAACACGTTTGCTCAATGAGCTTCTGGGTCAGCACCCCACAAATGTTTAGGCACATCTCTATCCTCACATACATCTTAGTAAAGATATGCCTCAGGTACATTTATGCCAGTGGCTGGAGTTGTCAAGTGAGTAGTTAAAAAAAGGAAACTAAAATGTGAAACCGTGAAGTTTATAGGCAGAATTAAAACCAAAACCCAGAGAAAAACAATTACATTCCTCCCCAAAATGAGGAAATAAAGTGTAGTTCAGGGATAAAAAAAAGTAAGACATATACAGGACTAAAAACCAGAAGAAAACAGTTAAATTCTGAGGGTTAATATTGGGAAAAAAAAGTAAAGAGGTGAACTTGCCAAGACCCTCAATATAAGGGACCTGTTCCATTCCTCTTTTGACCTGTCTTATGAACAGGCAAAACCCTTCCAATTGGAGTCCTAATGCATTTCAACTAATTCACTGTGCATCTTCTAAATTCAGATTGAGATTTAAAAGTGTTGGAAGTGGTCTTCTACGTAAAAAGTTAAAATTCCATTTGTTCTTCTAAAAATCTTTTCTATCTGCTTGAGCTTGAATTTTGTCATGTACCGATAACCTTTACTAAAAACTCTGGGAAGATGGAGTCTTGACCAAATAATGAGAGCTAACTGTAAATGAAACTGCAAGAAAGCAGGCCATCTTAACATGGCTATAATTCTAGTTGGTCTTAAGCTAGGAATGAGCAAATTATCCAAGATTCAAACACAACCTGGCCAGAAAAATGTACAGCAGTACTGAATTGGAGCAAGTGAAACAATTTAAGCTAATATAAATGTCACTTACCTGATCTGTAAGTCCTTACACACCCTAAGACACCCTATTGATGAAGTCCTTACATTGAAGTTCTACAAGGACCAGAAACACAACTGTGGGCCATGACGGTACAGATTTCTCTGTATGTTTAACTTTTTTCCAGACTGTAGAATGTAATTGTAAATCATTGTATGTATCTCTGACTAAACCTTTGTGGAGTCCCCCTTATTCTGTACAAAGTATGTTTTCACTCTCAGTTTAAGTTTTATATACTTCAAGGAATTATTATGCCACCACAGAAGTTTAAACATGTTGATAAATTATATCAAGCTTATCTCCAGAATTGCATTCAATGTTGAAAGCAGCAAAGTAAGAACTATTAATAAAGATCATGCTGCGTAGCCAGGGAGTATCTAACACAGGAACCCAGGGTGCGGATAGCCAACAGTCCTTCTCTTCAGTTCATCCCCTCCCCTAACTAAGAGTCAGGAAAATATTCTACTTGGCCTGACTTCAGTTAGAGCATTATAAAGCATTGGAACCTGTCAGCAGTGTTAGCACCAATTTTACTAGTATTATACTAAAATTTGCATTTAAATAAGGACTAATATCTCACTAGATCACATTTTAAATACTGAATTTAATATCTAACTTCAGTTTCATGAGCAATTCAAGACAGGATAAAATAACATCAATGCTAAAACAAGACATCTAGCCACCATCAGTCTCTTAGCTTCCCACTTCTGTACAGGCCCACTCATTGTCATCACCTTGTGTTGGCACAAACATGCAGAGAAGGGTCACAAAGGTGATCCGAGGGCTGGAGGACCATCTCTCCTGTGAAGACAGGCTGAGAGAGCTGGGGTTGGTCAGCCTGGAGAAGAGAAGGCTCCGGGGAGACCTTGGAGCAGCCTTCCAGTACTCAAAGGAGCCTACAAGAAAGCTGGGGAGGGACTTTTTACAAGGGCATGGAGTGATAGGACATGGTATAATGGCTTTAAACTAGAAGAGGGAAGATTTAGATTAGATATTAGGAAGAAATTTTTCACCATGAGGGTGGTGAGACAGTGGCACAGGTTGCCCAGAGGAGCTGTGGATGTCCCATCCCTGGAAGTGTTCAAGGCCAGGTTGGATGGGGCTTTGAGGAACCTGGTCTGGTGGAAGACGTCCCTGTCCATGGCAGAGGGGTTGCAACTGGATGGTCTTCAAGGTCCCTTCCAACCAAACCATTCTATGATTCTATGATTTGTGTAGCTGTGCAGTGTAAAGGGCTGGGGAAATGATCTGACTTAAAACTAACCCAGACTAATACATTCATCTGGTTCATGAAGCAGCTATGTAAACACTTCTGCCAGCACAAAAGCATGGTGCGGGTGAGGACTCAGAAGCAAAATACAGGTTGAGGGAAATATTTTTAATATATCCTTCTTGCTACCTATTTCAGAGTGTTTCTCAGCTCCTAGTGACAGACTGATTCCCCCCCAGATATCAGACTTTGTTCACATGACAGCCTCATCCTTTGATACGGAGTCCATCGCCTCAAACAGAACAACCACTTTTTGATGTATAAAGATCAGGATAAGCTTATTTATTTGATTAATCAAAATTCTTTCAAACTTGTATATATTTCCCTGACTCCTGCTCTGCCCTTTCCTCCATGAGTTTTTGGGGTTACACAGTAATACTGGATGCTAATCTTCATTAAATAAGAAGCGTGTGGAAGAAGGCTACAACAGTAGTGGATCAGTCTCCTCATTCTCTGGAACTTCTCAGATTTTCACTTAAAATCTCTATCATTGGTCTGGAAAGGTTTGTTAAGAACCTCTTGGGATGACTTCTCTCAACCTGCTTACATAAAAATATTTATTGCTAAAATGTAGTCTAGTCCTTTTATCCTCTTCACTGTGTGGCAAAAAACTTTCATTGCTCATATATATGGAGGCATCCAGGTTTGTTGTAAATTACAGCCACATTATTAAGTACTTCTACATTTTCTACACTGTAGAAAATTCTGCCTTTTCTGCTGAAAAACTAGCTTTTTACTAACAGAACACTTCTTCCTTCATGTCATGAAAAAATTCCTTTTCCCTACTTTTGTGTTTAATGAGAACAGGCTCTGGGGTGAGAGTTTTAATAAAACGGCTGGATCGCAGCCGTTAGGTTGTACAAGCAAGTTTAAACGTTTTGGCTAGATAAAACAGAGAAATGTCTTAATTTTGAAGTATAGGTAGTTGAATATTTTTCAAAATCTGTGTTTAAACCTGACAGTTATGTTGCTAATATTAGACAGCAGTAAACATACTTTTCTTCCTTGCTTTTTGTTTGCAAATGTTGACTACGGGGTACCTGCATAACAATAAGGCATTTTATCGGATATTGGGCCACTGAGAAATTCTGAAAAACTGAAAATTATAGCGTGCCTAACCTAACCTTCAAACAGGATTCAAGGCAACATAGCCTGACTTTCACCGAAGCTGCAAACCTAGTGCACTGCGTGTTGGAGAGATGTCTGGTCTCTTGGACGGAAGAGAAATTTTCCAGGGATCGGACGTAGCCAGAAGCTCCTTTGCATAAAGCAGAAGAGGAGGAAGAATCCTTCGATCTCCATTTGTCCTGCAAGTTTATTAACTTAGCCATAACATTTAAGAACTGGTTATTTTGCTTTTTTCCTTGCTAATATTTATTCAGTCTAAATATTAAATATGTGGGAAGAAATTCTCACTGTGAAAGATGCAATACGCTCTTTCCTCTGAAAACAAGAAACTTTTCCTGGTACTTTCCAAAGAACAGCAACAATCAAGAAAGAAAATGAACGAGGACAAAGCTCTTTTTAAAATTTTATTTTAAGGCCAATATTCAGTGTAAAATATCAGACATAGTAGAGCATGAAATTCCTGTCCGAGTCACTGATTTAGTAAAATAATCAAAAAGTGTTTCATGGTTTCGTCAGAACATACATTTGCCAATAATAAGCAGAGGATTTTGCAGAGTGAATCCATGTTCGAAATATTTTTTTCTGCACCACTAAAAATACCACCTCTTTTGCATGTTTTTGATTAATGCCTTAAAAACATGAGTTTACAGAAATACACAATACTTTTAGGCCACAAAGTCATGTATTTAAAGTAATTTATTAGGGAAAATTAAAAGTGATTTTTGTCATAGGAGATATGTTTAAAATGTTAATATTTTTTTCTTCCTTTGCAGGGATCACTTGTGCCGCACCTTGGATAGCCCAATAAGTTCGACTGCTATTTTACCTTGATTTATCTAGACAGTATCTGCCGTATGAGAAATACTTGAACTTTCCAGCCTTTACACATTGCAGCAGTGGGAAAATATCAGCAACACAACCCATGTTGCTGTAACAGGTTACTCTCTCCAGTTAAATGATACCCATTCCAGTCATCTTAACTGAAGTTTATTAAAAAAAAATAAATCTGTGTGATAAGAGTCTGCAGTATTTAATGATAAATGTTTATTTTGAATAGTATAAAAGCTAAGTAGGTAGGAAAATATAAAGTACCTACAAACCACAAAGAGAATTCAACTTGTTTGTTAAGCAAATTTGGAATTCACCCTTGGATTTGACTTTCATTAACGGAAAATTTTAGTTCAGTTGAGCTGACATTTTGTCCTTAACTCACTGTGTGTGCACACAGGTCTGGCGAGAAAGATGTTTTACTATAGATGTGCACTTCTTGAGAAAAAATGGATTTTTTTTTTCTCATGACACAACATAAAAATAAAACACATTCAAGGTCCTAAAGCAGTACAGAAAGTCTACCACTGAACCCTACTTATGGTAAGTATATCTATTTGTTTTTTAAACTCAGCAGCTCTAGAGTTCAGGAGGAAACACTTTCAGAAAGCAATTAAAGCCAGGCAAACAATATAATTTTTCTACATGACTAACTGATACTTGAGTTGTAAGTTTCGTCTTGTAACACAATCAGTACTTGCACTTAAAAAGGTAAAAAAATAATTGTTTCCACCCTGCCTTCACAATTGGAAATATTACTCCTCAGTTAGAGCACAGCCATACCAACATTTGATTTGGCATTTGACTTAACCAATGGGGCAGAAGTGTCCAGCAGGGATGATGGAAAAATTAGCAAGAGAAGAAAAATCTCTCAAAACAGATCAGCTGCCAAAAAAATTAAAAACTTTTTGCATCAGTGATTGATCTGTTTTAAGAGATTCTTGCTCTCTGCCCTTCAAAACACCTGTTTGCACCTCTCTGGATAGTTCTGTCTTCTCGGTCAGTCAGGTTTGTGGACCTACTCTGAGGGAAGAGAAATAAACAGAAAAATGGGAGTTCTTAACACAATAAAAGCTAATTCAATTATTGTTCATAAAAACAACAATCCTCCTACCATTTTAGACAACCATATCATATCTGAATGACCTGAATGAAAATAAATTGAGCGTTATTCAGACAAATGAGCTGTACAAATGTAGAGTAGCGTGGTTTATTTGTCCCTGGCATGTATACCAGTGAGGTAGACACGTGAGGTATACTTATACTGTATGTGTACACCAAGGGATTTAACATTTGTTTTAATGTTAGTGCATTAGGTTTTGCAGACTGTAAGTAGCCTTCAGATTAACCCTTCTAGATCACATATGAATAATTGCCCAATTAAAAAAAAATAAATCAGTAACTATTAAGATAAATCAGAACATTTCTAAGAAAACCTCAAATACTTTGAACTAAAGCAGAAACCTAGACTTTAGATGCTCTCACTCGATCTGTCTTATATCCAGAATTATAAAATTCTTTCATTGTTTGGGATAGGAGGAGATTTGGCAGAAAGACTCAGCCAGCGTGCCCACTGATACAAAAACAACTTAAGTATTCTTATCTAAAGTAAAACCCGTAAACTTATGAATCATGTTTTATTGTAATTTCCCAGTCCAGCTAGCAATCTGCATGATCTCTGAATCATTCCATTCTTGTTGCCAACCAAAAGTTAAAGCATATATAATAAACCATTTTCAGATTTTGATGTATGAGAGCTACAGGCAGCTGAAATACAGTTTTACGACTCCTGAAACTTGTCTTACTATTTTCTTCTCTCCAACACTCATAGTAGCCAAACCCTGGGACATGATATCCTTTGTAATACAGCATGCCCACAATTAAACATGTTAAACAAAGACAATGACAGAAGAAACACAATATATGATGCTTATGTACATATATCTTAATTCTTACTTTGTTATTATTTAAAAGCAACAGATTTAAGTTATTGAAGGACTACTAATCAGTTACAGATTTATGACTGCTTTGCAGTTTTCAGGAACAGTACAATATGCAAATCTCTCAGCTATGATTCACTATAGCTCTAAGAATATAGCTCCTGACAAAAGCAGCTACCTCAACTTCTCATTTTATGCAGCTTATAGAAAAATTTCAGATGTGACCCAGTTATGTCACAACCATTTTCAAATTGTGATCTTCTGAAAAGTAACTATATAAAAAAGCACCTTCTTACTCATCAGATGTACTCCCCATAGATAGCCAGGATAAGATCTGCTGACTCGGTTACAAAAAGAAAGGTTCTACTACTTATTAAAATTTCTACTAACCTTGCAAAACTAACATAGCTGAGGAGAACAGGCAGCTAAGTTCTTTTGCATCTTCAGTGGAAATAATTATTTTACAGTGCAATACACCTCTAAAAAAGCTCATCAAAGATTTTGGGTGGGATCAAACAACAGCAAAGGCATATTTTTGCCTGCAGAAACATTTTAACTAACAGATACATACAATAAGGAATTAATTTAGCATTTAGTTAGCTATTAAGTCACCATTGGCCATTGCAAGGGAATTGTTTTACATGAAAACTCTGCACGCTTTACATGGAAATCAACAGGACTCTCAAGCAGCAATTTTCAATTAAAATTGTCTATTATCCATTTTTCTCCAGTTCCTTGGTTTGCCACCTTATTTTTCATTTCAACAAGACTCTTGGATATTAGCCTAGAAATTGGCCTGTTCCTGTTCCAGTACCTCCATTTGATTTTATCACCCTGCCAGACCCAGAATGAAGCAAAACAATATGCCATACCATCAAAGCTATGCAGTCAGGCTTCCACAGATTATGAGAATGGCTTAAACTTAACTAAACTTACAGCATGGATGAGAGGAGCTTTTTTTATTTGAGGGGAAGAGGGGAAACAGTTGACATTTAAGAGGCAAACAGCCCCCAAAGGCACTGGAGCAACAAAATTTAATCTTAAATGTCCATGAAAAAAATACATGGATCTTCCCACTGTCCTTGTGCAAGTGAGCTGTGCTTACTTTCATCTTGTTTCTGGGAGGTTAACAGCAATTTCTTTTCCATCCAGTCAGCACTACTACCAGTTACTCAGTTACTGCCACCTCACAGACTTCTTCCTTTCTGTCAAACTATTCTGTTGTCACCCTTCTCTGTTTTCCTCCTGAGGAATGTGTTCATTTGTATCATCTCCATCTCACTTCTCTAGCTCTTGAACTTCTTTCTTCATTTTCATCCTCTCAAACGAAAACCTGACTAGTTCAGAAAACTTGTTGACTTCAATCTCATTTGCAGCTAGAGAGTTTTTTGTGGAGAACCTGCTTTGCTGTATGTTAGGCAACACTGATCAAATTACAAGACCTAAAAGACACTGAAGCAATAAAAGCTGGAGGCAACTGGGGATCCTGGAAAATATTCCAAACAAGGAAACCACATTATTGCTAGCATTAAGCAACTCAAGCTCTAAAAATCACACATTTATTTTAAAAAAAACTTCCTTTACAAATACTTTCTCTCTAAATTCATCAGACATTCTCAGGTTATGCTTTAAATTTTTTTTTTTAAATGAAGCTGGAATATGCATTTTAACAACATCTGAGAAATATTAAGAGATCCAACAGAAAAATGTGTTTGCAATAACAATCTTGCGAGTACATTAAGCTGATTCCACTTTCTCCTCTCAAAACAAAATGTGAGAGAGATATTAAAAGTGTACAAAAACCTCAGCAAGCATAAATTTAAACTCAGCTTTTCTTCGCTGTTGCAGAAGACTATCTACATACAGATATAGCTATATCTAGGTATACATATAAACATTCAGAGAATCACAGAAACCCACATTCATCATTATCCTTCTATCTTTTCCTGCCTTGGGAGTCATCTCTTTCAGAGGTGCTATTGCTTCAGCCTGAATTGCGTGCCTGAGATTAGGCAAGAGGCTTAAGCCAACACTTCAGGCAGGTTTAGAGAACAAGCCATAGGGAAAGGTCACTTTTTGGTTTCTTTGTCACGTTCGCTCAAGATATATTAAGAATGCACATTCTTCATACCAGAAACTCTTACGTACCACACTATCCTTACTCAGCCATCAGAAATAAAACCATTATTGACACTAACAACACAAATATGTATGTCTCACCATCTTTTCAATTCCATCGTCTACCTTCCCCCAAAGTCTCAGGTAAACACCCTAGATTATTCTATGGCAAATCTTCCTGATAGTCCATTTCCCAAGACAAATAACATAGGCCACACAGGACACCGAATTATGACCTTGTTGCGAGGATGGATGCCTTACTGCACTGCTGCCATCCGCACAGAGCTGCCTCTATATGAGGCCATGTTAATTTAGGGAAGAGGAGAGAACAGGCAAAAGTATCAGGAAGGTTAGGAGTAAGAGGTCCCCCCCTACACACAACAAGATGTTTTGTGCCCACCTTTCCCACAGGGATTTGATGGCTCCATCAGACAGCTCAAGGCAGTAGAGGGCATCTCTGAGACCCTGGAAGGATCCACGGACTTAACCTAGGCCCCATTGCACAACTTGCAAGCAGAGACCGCGATTGACTTTTCCAAAGGTTAATATCTCATAAATCTCTTACGTGAGATAAAGGCAATTAGCCACAATCTCTGTCACCATCTTACCTTCTGACACACAGCAGCCACATCCAAACTGCCCACAGGCAACAGTCCTAGGCCAACACTGGTTTTCTTCTGCATGTCCTCTTACATTTCCTCCACTGTTGCAAAGGCGTTTTGACACAACTTGGATCATTCACTCCAAAAGTTTTTACTGCTCAGGTTCCGGGGATGTATTTGTAGAGTAATTTTAACTTTGGATTTCCAGATTTTCCAAAGCCAACTGTGGCATAAACTACTTTTTTTTAGCTGATTTGTACGTATGGGGTTTTATTTGAAAGACGGGAGAGTGAGTGAAGAAAGCTCTAACTACTGCATGTTATTATAACTCTTGCTTTGGAAATTTCCACGTTACGCTTCAGTTAAGTTTTAAAAATTATTAAGAAGTGTTTAAGCTGAACTTTCTATGAAATCAGCAGAAACCTTATCAGAACATACAAGGTGCAGTAGAGGTAGTAGACAGGTAGGCAATGCCCATCTATTACCTTAAATAACCAGAAGCATGCTGTGGCCTTCAAGTCAACTAGAAAAGTATAGCCAGAGTGCATCCTCTTAAATCCTCCCACTCTCCAGCATAGTGTGGCCATCACCAAACTGCCTACTGGCAGCAGCCCCAAGCTGATTGATGCTAATTCCTCAAACTATGCCAGGCAATTGTCTGGCATAGGCTGAAACTGTTGTAGAGAACAGGAATTCAATACTAGAGACACAGCTCCAGAGCCCAGGAACATAACATGGCACTGCTTAATTATTATCTCCAGGGACAGTCTCCTGGGAATTACTAACGATGGGAATAAATTCCCTGGGCAGAGTGAATCAAGCCAAGAATCCTGGAAGATGTGGTCTGTTTAGAGAAAGGAAAAAAACAAGTCAGCAGAGGATTTCTTTTGCTTATCTGGAGCTTTCTGTTAATTTTTTCTTTTGGTGGTGAGACCAACAAACCGCGTTTCTGTAGACTGCTTCTTTTTTCTGGTCCCTTGTCTGCCACGTCTTTCCTTCCAACCTCTCTTAGTCTGGACTCATTCACAGCTGACTTTTCACTTGTCCCTTATGCAGCTGACCACAGCTTTTCCTTCTGTAACTCCTTCCTTTCCCTGGCACATCTTTTGCAATCTTCCTACCTGGATGAGTATCTTCATCCCCCTCTTTGGGTATGTTTGTGCCTTTGGCCTTTTCTTTTCTGTAACTCTGTATCTTTTACCTCTGGATTTGTAATTTCTACAAATATAGTATAGCTACTGTGCTGAGGACCCACAGATCAATCTCAAGCTTTTTGTCCATACTGAAATCCTGGTGCCTCATTCACATCTTGTGTGCGACTCAAGCATGGCGTGGCTAAAATAAAATGCTTACTCTTCACCTAATAACTTCTGTTTCTCAGCTGCTACTGGTGACAGTATCACACAGTGCTTTCTCCAGATTATCACATAAAAGCTCTGATAATTTTTCTCCATGACTAACATATCTAATACACACTCATTTTCTTAATCTAGAGAACTAAAACTCTCACTTAGACTATAAACACTATGTCTCAATCTACTGATTAAAAATTCTCTTTTTCAGATCTTGATAAATGTGATCTAGACCCTCTTATCCATTCAGAGAACTTCAGCAAATATAATTTCCTAAGTCTACCGCTTCAGCTATATCACACTTCTAATTAATTCCTCAGGACTTCCTTTCCTTTTCACGTCAAGCAAATAACTGCCTTTACCTCTAAAGCAGAATCATATCTATGACCCCTCACGTGGCAGTGAAAAGGCAGCTCTTCTCTCAGCAGCCCATCGTTTCAGAACCCAGTATCCACTGACTGGACTGTCAAACATCTTTGCATTTTCATTGTCCTTTGGAGGAATTCGGGTCAGCATCTGTCCCACCGTTCTCCTTCTAAACACTTAAACTGTTCTTTACTGATTCAGTAGCTGCGAAGTCTCAGCAACAAGAACCTACTCTTTACTATGCTAACCAACGTCATCTCGTCATTTTCTCTTACTCTTCCAGTCGCTTGCTTTATCAGTTCTGGTTGTTATTGTTAGCAGGGGAGACATTTTTGTATTACATCTTTAGAGTGAGATCCCAGGGGCTCTACTCCATAATGAAGTTTGGTAAGCACATACCTAAGCCAGCTTAATAATTAGCATGAATGCTACTAGGTTTGTACTTGGGTTAAAAACTTCATCTTCCTCTTCCTTATTAAGACTTAACTCCATATTCTGCAAAATACCATAACACTATGATACAGCAAAAGCCATGATAACCAGAAACATCATAAATACTCTTACTAGCTGTAGCTCATGCCTTACAGCTTGACTTTGAGAAATCTTGACCATCCAGGACTTTTCTATACACAGCAAAACTGGGTGTTCATAACTTTTAAAAACTGGGCCCTTCGCATCTTTATAAGGAGACTTCACAAGTCTCACCAAGCAAAGTGTAACAGAAAATGGCTGATCGTAATTGATTTGATAAAAATCAATCTCATCTCTCTTGATGAACAATCTGCCTCCTGGAGTACTTATTTGCAATCTATCGCAAAAATAATTACATGTTTTTTGTATGAAAACATGCACTTAACTTGTAAATACCCATCAAAGTTAATGTTTTAAAAATGTCATAGGAACCAACTCAACTTGCATGCTAATTGAAACATCAATGCAGATGGCATCTTAGTAAACATAACCAAGTTCAGGCGGAGATTTACTGTTAATTTTTTTTTTTAATTAAGGTTCTTCCCTCTGCCCCTCACTCCCATTCTGCTCCCACAAGGAAGCAGAGGGTGATGGCATTTCAGAGGCCCCTGTGAAGGCTGACTGCCACCAGCGGCTTTCCCAGCCCAACTACCAAGTACTGCTTTCTTGGAGCAACACGTACAAATCAACCAGCGGCAAGGTCAGGCCGGAGTTTTTCTTATTATCGACAACAACGAGCTAAGGAATTTTTTTTTCGCATTTGCACGCCACCTGCCGCGTTTTTACCGGTGTCTGACATCACCCACGGACAGCCAGCGGCAGCTCCGCCCCG
>NW_009603442.1:0-1394 GCF_000690535.1 Cariama cristata
TGTGACATTATTTTTCTAAGATAGCAGCTGTAAAGAGAAATGAGAGTGCCACATTAATGTATCACATCAATCCTATGGCCACATGCGATCGGTATGACCCTTGGGCAGAAGCTGGTATAAGAAAAAATGTTTATTTCTCTGTAAAGGATATTCAGGACTTGTATTCCTGCAGGATGAAGTTTCTTGATAGGAGCTGGGACAGAGGCCTTGCTATCTCAAGGCAAATGTACATCCTGCAAAAGCATTTCCCATTCAATGAGTTCAGCTCCTCACTGGTCCCTGTTGTTGAGGTGGCTTGAAGTCACAAGGAAAATATGTCATGTTATTCAGAGCAGAGCTGGCTGAATATTTTTGGGTTGCATAATTTACTCAGAGCATCCTACAGTCATATTTGAATGCACTGTTCACTGGGTTTCCCCTTCCATCATTCATTCAGTTCATTAAATGAATCATTTGCGATTATATAGCATAGAGCAAGGCTTTGTCAACACATTTCAGAGAATATTTCATGTAAAATCATTGTATGTTATTTGCTCTGGTTTAATAAACACACCTGGAAAGAAGGAAAGAAGAAAAGTTGATATAAGGTTTTCCTACTGCTTAGATACTGAGGATGAAGGGCAACTGATGGAAAGGGAAGAAAAGCCCTGCTTTGCTACCTGTATCAAGATAGAGTATGCCTCCTGTCATGACAATATGTCAGCATTTAGCCAGCAGACAGAGTACATACTAGTGCAGTGTAAGTATCGTTCTGTCTGTAGGTTTATTGTGAAAAGGAAGTTCATTGACATCTGATCAACATTGGACTTTCTCCTGTATTTAAATGGGTGCTCAGGATTAGCTCTGGCAGAGGTTATGTTCCCTGGTGAACCCTGAGATGATTCATCTTACTATTTTGCTTTGGCATGTGTAGTGTTCTGTCCTTAGCACATAAAACATACCTATAGGCTTCATGAGGAAAGAGATGGCCAGATTTTAAAGCCTCTGAGGCTTTATAGTGGACTTTGGCTTAGGTCCTAAAATAAATAAGCATGAGGTAGGACTAGAGGAGCATCTGTTGTGTGCAGTGCAACACTGCAGTGGGAGGAGGTAGGCAGAGGACAGAGAGATCTTCTTGAAAGGCATCACTGCTGTTTTTTCTCTTTTGTGTGCTGCTGGGGGAGCAGTTTAACAAGCAAAACATGCAGGCAAACAGTGCAACAGATGGTGCAACCTACTATTGAGGAAACATTTCAAAGGGTAACAAAATATGGTTGAAACCAGCTTACAGTTTACACACTGAATGCAAAACCGAACATGCTGTTTTCAGCAGGCTGTAGCTGTTTTCATTTGTTGATGCCAAGTGCTTTGGGGAGCCACAACTCCAAAGTGGTTAGTGCAGCAGCAGGAAACTC
>NW_009603442.1:1425-3551 GCF_000690535.1 Cariama cristata
CTCCATGAACTTGACTCAGCTGAGTAGGTAGGGTAGGACTGCATTCTTACCTACAAATGGGCTTTAGTGCAAGCAGAAGGATCCCTCAGGGATGCTTCCAGTGCACTTTCCTAAAGTTTGTTCTCTTTCTCTCTGTCTTTCTGTCTATGTGCCATGAATAACTTCTAAATCCAGGAGATTTTGATAGATATACATAAATGGTAAGAAAGATCTCATAAAAGCAAAAAATATTAATCCAGGAGAAGTTGTAGTTTCCCAAGAAATTACATAGTATTTCGGTGAAGAGAAACATTAGAAAAAATATTAAAGAACTTTGACTAAATTATGAAGTCTTTATTCACTCTAAACATTGAATGTGGATAAAGGAAAGGCAAGCACAAATCATTAAGCACACATACAGAGCATCAGGAGCAGGTAGGAACAAAATCAGAATGGACAATACAGAATGAACTGTAGCTAGCAAGAGAAACTGGAGGTAATAAGAAAACACTCCTTGACTGGATTAGTAGCAATAGAAGGCCCAAAGTAACATTTTAGACATTTATTCAGTGCAAAGGAATAGCTATCACTAAATGGTGCAAGGAAAACTGAAGAGGTAAAAGATGTGGTTTTTCCACTGTTCATTATAAATCTTACTTATGACAAGTGGCAGTCTCATTATTAGCAACAATGGATAACAGACCAGCCTAGAACAGAAATAGATCATATTTGACAGTATTTTGGCATATTGCAGGTATTTATCTTCTCTGGGCCTTCTGATCCTCATCTCAGTGTGGGCTGAAGCAGGCTCAGAAACATCAGTAGTTGTCTTTGACAGCTTGTGGAGGATGCATAAGGTATTGCTGGACTGGAAAGGAGCAATCTTAATGTGTACGTGTATAAAGGGAGGAAAAAATGAAGTGCAAGTTTATAGACAAGTCAACTTCAAATTGTACAAAAAATCTAAAGTGACTTGCAAGCACTTGAAAGATAACAAGGAGGAGAGTAGCAGCAGAGATGAATTTGCCAAGGAGAAGATACCTTGTCAAATCAATTTTCTTTTTTATGAAAGAATAATGGGTGACGTAGACAAAGAAGCAGCAATAATCACATATCTTGTTTCCACTAAGGCTTTTGACATTGCCTTACTCTGCATTTTGGTAAGCAAACTGGGGTGACATATCAAAAGGAAAATTACTGTTGAAGTGCAGTAGAGTGACACATAACCAGGTAAAGTTACCACTTGCTCCCTGTCCAACCGCAAGCATAGTTCCCTTCACTCTGATTTGTTAGTGACATAAATTACATAATCAAATCAAGAATATGCTTATTAAATCCACAGATGACATCAAGCTTATAGGAACTGTAAGTATATCAGAGGACAATTTTAAAATTCAAGATGATCTTAATAAATTAGAGAAACAGTCTAAAAGAAACCAGGACACAGGCAGAAATATCCCACCATTTCTTAATAGAATTTTGACCAAAAGTAATTAATAACAATAAAAGTTAACACTTTAAAATTGGCCTTAGGCTGAAAACGTTGGGGAGAGACAACTGCAATGGTGAATATGGATCAGGTGAAATTAGAAGAATGAAAATATTAAAAAGCATAGAGAGAGGAAAGGATGAAAATTCTGAAATCATCCAGAAATGTTAGCTATAAATAAACACTAGAAAAAATATTAACAGTCTATTTTCAAAAGGAAATGAATGCTGAAACCTATCAAACATAGCTTTAAGTGTCAGCAGTCCTGTTTTAAAGTAGAGTAATGGATTAAATGACACTGTTAGGTCCTGTCACATTCCTTCCATATTTTTTATTTATTTTATAGGTTTTACTTATTTAAATTACATATGTTTATTTATTATTGTATATTTCTATTGAATTTTGTAGAACTATCTGTAAAGTACATGGGAACTGATGGATCTTAGTCTACTGTGGTTTCTGTCATCTGCTGCTGTTTTAAAAATTGTTTATTTTGACAATTTTCTGAGCATTACTGTGCCTATTTTAGATTGACGGATTCTCACAGGGCAGAATGTCACTAATTGAATCTAATGAATATGGCTGGAGACTTATGGTAGACTGGAGGCAATAGATAAAACAAGATACACATCAGGACTTCTGTGGATATTAACAGCAG
>NW_009603442.1:3582-5477 GCF_000690535.1 Cariama cristata
TATGTCCATCAACAGAAAATTGCATCATGGTTACAATTTGCATATGTAAATACCAGGAGCTTTGGAAAATTGCTATAATAACAGCAGGCATGCACTCTAGGAGAGCATGATCTTAGGGCTTTATGGACAACTTACTTACATGGCAAGAGAAGCAGGAAACATAATGAGACAGAAAATGTCTAGTAATTTTGAATGCTCAGAAGGATATGACAGGAACTGTTATATCAGTTTTATTCTGGATCCCTCACTGAAAGAGTTGTGTATGACTCGCACATTGATAAAACTACCAAAAATGGGATTAAGGGACTGTTGGTATTTGATCCCTAAGACATACGTTACTAGAAAAGAGAGTAAATCTGCAGACTTCCTTTCTAGTGATGATGACATTTTGGAGTGAAAAGAACTTCTTGTTACGCAGTTTTGTTACCAGAGTCTATCAAAGTCTAGACTTCCACAGAGGTAGGAAATAGTTAATATAGGCTAATTTTTAGTTACCTCCCTTAATATCTCTTACAGACTGATTTTTTAGCTTGATAGATTAAGGGATCATTTTGAAGGCATCAGGAAGAGATCACGACAAGAAGGGATCATTAAAATCATCTTGTGTTGGATGCTTTGCCATTTATTGAGTTTCCTTTTCTGAGAGAGGAGAAAAGATCTGGAAATGCCATGGCTATGTCTGTATAGCTAAATGAGAAAGCCACAAGGACTAAACCCTGCCCTGCATGTCAACAGTCATGGACTGGTTCAAGTCCACAGAGTTTTATGATAGTCCTACTGGGCAGACAGGTTGGGTCTCTGCTATTAAGGGCATGCTACATACTTCTTGGCCACAGCTCTCCTCTGCACCCCACATGTGTGTCAGAGGTTCCTCAAACACTAACAGACTATATTAAGAAGTGTTAAAAATGAATTTTTTAGTGACTTTTTGTCTTTTAGTAGAATATTATTGCATAAGGCTTGATGTTACTTAGGTATGCTGGGTACCTAATTAAGAGCTTTGTGTTCATAGGAGTTTGTTTCTTCTGGTCTCTGAATTTGACTTTTTCAACCACAGGAAAAAAAAAAATTAAAGGAAAATGCATTCACATAAGGTGATTATTCCTCAATTCTAAGAGAAAAAAAAATTCAACTTTTTGTGTGTAATGAAGTATTTTATAACTACTTCAGAGGGTGGTTTGTTTTTTTTTAGAAACATGTCATTCAAGTCCTTGTTATCCTTACTAAGTGTGCAATACAATACTGCACAGTTTCACTGTTCAGTCTTGGGATTGAACAGATAGTGCCTATTAAAATGTGGGAGGATGTTCAGAAAATAAACAAGGTTACACACCAGGTTATCCAATAACAAGAAAGAACAACTAGACCATGAAATATCCATAGAAAAAAAAAAAATCAGTAGAAAGTATAGTACTGTGAAAAAACATTAACTTTGGTAACATTATTATACATGGAGGGCACTTCATATTTACTGATGTGGTGGGTTGACCCTGGCTGGACACCAGGTGCCCACCAAAGCTGCTCTGTCGCTGCCCTCCTCAGCTGGACAGGGGAGAGAAAACGCAATGAAAGGCTCCTGGGTTGAGATAAGGACAGGGAGAGATCACTCACCAGTTACCGTCATGGGCAAAACAGACTCAGCTCAGGGAAAAAAATTTAATTTATTGCCAATCAAATCAGAGTAGCATAATGAGAAATGAAATGAAATCTTAAAAACACTTTCCCCCCATGCCTCCCTTCTTCCCAGGGTCAGCTTTACTCCTGATTTTCTCTATCTCCTCCTCCTGAGCGGCATAGGGGGATGGGAAATGGGTGTTGAGATCAACCCATACTACTTCATCTCTGCTGCTCATTCCTCCTCATGGCGAGGACTCCTCACCCTCTGCCCCTGTTCC